>NC_080176.1:56554051-56703132 GCF_950295315.1 Erinaceus europaeus
GGTCCTTCCACTTGGCGCCATGTGCGCTTATCCCACTGCACTACTGCCTGGCCCCATCAGTGAGTACATTTAAAATTTTCATTATAAACTCATGCATTGTGCAGTCTTATGTATTGTATAAAACACATGCTTTATATATAATAAAATGCATCATTGTATATCTGTGATTTATGTCTATGTACATTGCATATATCATAAATTACACATTTTGACTATATTATTATTATTATTATTATCATTATATTATTATTTGTAGAACTTATTTGTCTCCTATGTCCTACATTAGGATCTGAGAAGTTTTTGGAAACTTGTCTATTCATGTTCCACCCAAGCAGATCTTTACATGTATAATCTTACATTTTTTCTTTTCTTGTTTAAGTTCTCCAGTCTTCCAGATCTTTTGAATTGGGAATGATCACATCAAACAATCACAATTTTAGTGGCAGGAGAGAAATAAATATGAAAATTTCAAGTGACTAGAGGATGAGGGTAGATAGTAAGGTTGGAGATGGTCCAACCAGAGAAAGTTGATGATACTGACCCTTGTTATCTATCTACATACAGCCTGGCCCCCAAATTAGCCATAAGTAAATGTGCATGATTTCCAACAAGGGTAGACCACATGCAGAGAGATCGAGGCTCTGGGTTCACATACATATTGATTATGGATGTCAGTGTCCTGTGTCAACAATTCTGTGTTGACTTTACTGGGTCTGATCCTATAAGGATATCTGTGCTGATTTAAATTTAGCACATGATTAAACTGAAATGCAATGGCACAGAAGGCTGAAGATTAAATAAATCCCTCCATCATCAACATGTGTTGAGAGACTAACATATTCAATGAACATCAGGCTTCTTCCACTTACCAGTATGAACTATATACCATTGACAATATTTTTAAACTACTAAGGCATAATCGGTACACTGTATTCAATGAACTGCATAAACTTAAACTTTATTATTTCCCCTATTCGACAACAGTGGTAGCTGAATCTCAAGGTTACGTAGTTAGTAAATGACACATATAGGTTTTCATATCCAGTTATAGTTCTATAGCTCATGCTACTCTACAGTGCTGGGCTGATCTTCTAAAAGAAGCAGAATTTGGACCCTTACTAACAAACTAGTAAAGGAAATCAGAAGGTGGTATCAATCTACAGTGACCTTAAAACTATATCAAGTGAACAATTACAAATATTACCTTTTGTGGAAAACTAACTCTAGTGAAGAGGGACATACACATATATACATGCAGATGCATCAAAAGACTACACACCATTAAGTATTTCCACATGCAGAACATTAGAATTACAATTCATTGAATGCAAATTCATCTTGAACTACTTTTTAACAAAGTCAAGTCTGGATCCAAATATGCCACCCATTTTTTTTTTTTAATTCTATTGCTTCACTCTGTGAAAATCATCTGTATTCACATGCCTTGGGGTAATTATATTGGCTATTTTCTGTTTAAATAGCTTATTCTTTGGGGCTAGTGTAGAATTTTATCCTGAGAACCTAAAGGTAAACCAGAAGGAGATAATATACAATAGTAACTAAAGAAAGCATAAATATGCCAAAACTGGAAAGTGGCAATACCCATGGGTTCACAAGCACCATCCAACATTGGAAGCTTTATCCACTTTATAGCATTAATCAGCAGGGAGAGTTTCTGAGCTCAAAATCAGCATGGCTCTTTTTTTTTTTTTAATCCAAGGTAAAGAACAGTTCCCCTTCTACCCCACATTCCTTTCATTTTATTTACAATCTATAACTCAATGATCATTCATGCATATTCCAATGTAGTCAACTCAAGAGATTTCCAGACAAATATGGCAGGAGATAAAGAACTGGGCAAGAAGAACATTAGACCTTCTAGAGTATTATCCACCCAGTCAGAACATTTTGCCATCCATCCGTCATTACTTATTTCCTCATTCCAAAATGGCTGCTTGCCAAGACAATCTGCCACACGCTGCCCTGAAATCATTTCCATACACATTGCACCTTTGGCAGGGAAACTACCATTCTTGTTTAAGACAGTTATTAGCTTCACTTTTTTAAAAATAATTTATCAAATGTCTTCCTGAAATTTTGTTTTTATGAGGGTATGTAAGAAACTCAAAGTATCTTTGCTGTATTTGGTGAAAATTAAAGCTTTGAAATTTCTTGGCCTCTTTCAAGAAGGAAGCTTAATGCAAATCCATTCCTCATATCTCCTAAAGGGATTGGCATCATCTTCAGGCTCGAGGCACCCTTGATGCCAAGGTTGGCATGCTGAATTTTAATTTTATATAATCTATTGCATGGAAATATGTAAGATTCTGACAGCTGCCTTTGGAACTCGTCTAGACAGATGTCTTTGCCTGCTCTAATATCCATTAAGGCATCCCTACTACCACTCCAACCATCAGTACCGTCAGTATCTCTTATTTGATAGCAACTTATCTTGTTTTAAGTGTGACTAAATGTAGGAAATGAGACAAGGAATGAGAATAGAGAAGTCCAGGTCAGGGGTAATGAAAGTAATGAAACCCTTCAGTAACAATATTTCCTACTACAGATGCATCAAATGAGTTCAAGAGAGAGAAAGTAATTTATGGAATTACCAGAAAGCTCAAGGTTTTACATTTTATATAAGAACTTTGGCTTCCAGCTTATTTTTTACAAAGGGGCTCAAACAATTAAATGGTAAAAGGAGAATCTCTTCAACAAATGGTGCTGGGAAAATTGGACTGAAACATGCAAGTGGATGAAATTGAACTGCCACATATCACCAATCACAAAAGTCAACTCTGAGTGGATCAAACACGGACATTAGACCAGAAATTATCATCAAGTACGTAGAAGAAAACATTGGCAGGGCAATTCATGAAGTATGCTTCAAAAAAGCCTTTAAGGATTCAAATCCAACAGCAAAGCAAAACTAAACCAATGGGACTACATCAAACTGAAAAGCTTCTGCACAAAAAAGGGTATCACCAACTAAACAAAAGACAACCTACAGCATGGCAGAAGATCTCTACAAAAGATTAATAACCAAAATACATAAAAAAAAAAACTCAGTAAACTAAGCAACAACAACAAAAAAAGCAACCCTATTTAGAAAATGTGACCAAGACATGGACTGGAATTTCACCGAGGAAGAGATCCAGAGGGCCAACAGAAATGAGAGACTGAGCTCAAAGTCACTGATCATCAGAGAAATGCAAATAAAAACAACAATCGGACACCACTTAACACCTGTGAGCATGTTATACATCAGAAAGAATAGAAACAACAAATTCTGGATAGGATGTGGGGGGTAAAGGGACACTTCTATCCTGCTGGTGGGACTGTAAAATAGTTCAACCACTGTGGAGAGCAGCCTGGAGACTACTCAGCACACTAGAAATGGACCTACCCTATGACCCAGCAATTCCTCTCCTGGGGATTTACCTGAAGGGGGGAGAAAAAAAACTATCAGAAGAGATTTTTATTTACCTATGTTCACAGCAACACAATTTGTAATTGCCAGAACCTGGAAGCAATCCAGATGTTCAACAATGGATGAGTAGTTAAACAAATTGTTGTATGTATACATGATGGAATACTATGCAGCTGTCAAAAAACAATAAAGTCATCTCCTTTGAGTCATCTTGGATGGAACTTGAAGATATAATGTTAAATGAGATAAGCCAAAAGGAGAAGGACAAATACCAAATGACCTCACCCATAAGCGAGACTTAATATATGGTGAAAGGGAGGGAAGAAACAAAGTGAAACGTGGACTGGACAAGAGCTATTGTATCAAAGCAAAAGACTCTGGGAAATGGGGGTGGGGGGAGTTTTCCACTGTAAAGTAAGTTTGCAAAAGGAAAACAAAATTCAATACCTTAAACTAATGTAAAACAACTATGTTGCTTTAGCAAGTGGCCTGCCATCAATACTTGCATTAAAATATTGCAATTTAGGGGTTGGGCGGTGGCGCAGTGGGTTAAGCGCATGTGGCACAAAGCACAGGTTCCTGCGTAAGGATCCCGGTTCCAGCCCCCGGCTCCCCAACGGCAGGGAAGTCGTTTCACAGGCGGTGAAGCAGGTCTGCAGGTGTCTATCTTTCTCTCCCCCTCTCTGTCTTCCCCTCCTCTCTCCATTTCTCTCTGTCCTATCCAACAACGAATGAAGTCAACAATGGCAATAATAATAACCACAACAAGGCTACAACAAGGGCAACAAAAGGGAAAAAAAATGGCCTCCAGGAGCGATGGATTCATGGTGCAGGCACCGAGCCCAGCAATAACCCTGGAGAAAAAAAAAAACTGCAATTCAAAAAAATTTTTAAAAGACCTTTGGCTGCAAAGATCATATCATGTTAACTTTTGGTATTACAGAGAAGGAATATACATGTTAGGTAAATGTCAAATCAAGGAATGTCCATGTTCTTCCATGAGATTTTTCTATCTCAGCATAAAACTTACAAAAGAAAGACATGTGGGATTAGAGAAAAGTTGATATGTTTACATCCAATAGAGAACTCTTCTGAAATTCAGTAAAGATGGCAAAACAAATTATAACCAAAAATATTTATTATAAATATGTTTTTTTTACAAATCAACAGCAAACATAGAGGATAACAATTAAAACACATGTATAAACATCAAAAAAAAGAAAAAATAGAAAAAGCAGATAAAAATCATAAAGAGATAGTAACTGGTGAATTTAAAGAAACTGAAAGCTAAATTGGCAATGGTTAACCTTACCAGTAATACTAAAATAATTGCTCATTACAGATTATGTGCAAATCAAGTCCAATTACAGCAAGTTTTTTCATCACTTTATGTATACCAGCAAAAGATATAAAAGAACAGACATTATATGCTAACAAGAGAAAAATTACTAAATTAAAGATAATTTTGGAGGAATGTTCAATGACATGTTATCAATATATAGCAACGGAAATTATATATTCTACTCATTCTATATTAACTGAATAAAAATAGCAGATGGATTCATTTATAGGCATAATTTATTTTTTAAATGCTTATATTTAATATCAAGATACATTACTTGATTTTATTAAATATGTGAGGTTATGTATATAGATTAATTGTGCACATACATACAAAAACACTTAAGAAGCAAACCAGTAAAGGAAAACACAAAATGAACCTCGGGTTGGGCAGAGTTACTGCACCAAAGCAAAAGACTCTAGGGAGGGAGAGGTTGTAAAGGTGTAAAAAGAGGTATTAATGTGCCCATGTGTCAACAACTATACTTTACATCCTTAACCCCACCCCCAATAAAATAAAGTACTGGAAATATAGTTTAAGTATTAGAGATTATCTCTGAAATAGATATATTGTTTTTCTTGACTTTATTTTTGTATTCTTTAAAAATATGTATCCATGTACATATTATGGGGGGGTGAAGTATAAGATAGAGAAGAGACTAGGCCACTCCACAGGTCTGGCATAAGATGGTGTTGGGAATTGAACTTGCTGTCCTTTGGGTTGGTGAACTATTATTCCAGCCTCTCTTTATTGCATTAAAAATGTTCTAAAATAATCATATTAGTTTTTATTGGTATTGGTACTAAAAAGCACTCAATATAATATACATTCAAGATAATATATTTGCTATAAGGCAAAGGATGCTGTGATCTTTATTGCTTGAGCCAAAGTTCAATATGAAACTTAACAAGTGATTTCTTGTTCAAGTTTAAAAGTTTATACAAGGGATCGGACCGTATGGTGGCACACCAACTCAAATGCACACATTATGATTTCATGACTGGTAAAGCAGTGCTACACATGTCTCTGATTCTCCCTCTCACAGTCTCCATGCCCTCTCAATTTCTCTTGTTCTATCAAAATTATATTTTAAAGTTATTATAGTGCAATATCTTGGGACAATTTGTACAAAGACTATGAGTATAAGGACTTTGAGGAGGGAGATAGAATTATGAAGTGTAATTATCGTGAAATAGCTTATGCTAGAAATAAAAGTTGTTCAAGTTCTTCAAGTAAATGAAAAATATAGATGGCAAAAACTTCCTTTGAATTAGAATACATATATGATAAAGAAAAAAGGTGAAAAACTTGTCCAATGTAAAGAGTTTATTTTATATTTGTACAGAAAATAACACTTGTCTATAATTCTTATCCTTCCAGATGGTAGTCTAAGTTATCTAGTTTCTAAATACCCTTGGTTCTAGAAGAGGCAGTGAAAATGAAATTGCATCAGACTCCTGAATTTGTCATGGAAAAAAAAAAATGACAACTCTCATTAAATAGATGTTTCTCTAAAATGAGAATTCCAAGAAGAAATAAGTAATAGTTTCAGTAAATTCTATTCAAGTATTTGTGAGCATCTTGGTCAAAGTTTCAAACTAAGTATTCCTTAAAATTTAATTATTTTAACGCAGAAGATTAAGTTCAAGTCATATTAAGCGCATATAACTCTTATATGTTCAAGCAGTGGCTCACCTAGTTAAGCACACATGTTACAGTGCATAAGGACTGGGGTTCAAGCCCTCTAGTTCCCTCCTGCAGGGGGAAAGCTTCACAAATAGTGAAGTAGGGCTGCAAGTGTCTCTCTGTCTCTTTCTTTTTCTCTCCCTCACCCTTTTCAATGTCTCTTTGTCTCTATCCAATAATAAATAAAAATTTAAAAAGAGCATATAACTCTTAAGAGTTCAAGTCATATTAAGATCATATAACTCTTAAAAGTTCAAGTCATATTAAGATCATATAACTTCAGAGTTCAAGTCATATTGAAGGCATATAACTCTCAACTTTTTAGGATATGACTTTATTGAAATAGACATTCAAGTGAACTGTATGCAATTTGATTTTTATGCTATCAGTCTTTATTATCATGTGGAATTTCTCAGTTTAATTTCTTCTCATTTTGACTCCACCTTTATGAACAATTACTATTCTCTTTGGAGACTGTCTTCTCTGTACCTACTCCTTCTGACTACTTGCTTTTCTACATGTGGTGTATAGTGAGAAATGCAGAATCTGCAACATGCAGGAGGACAGAAAATAATATGGAAGAAAAGTCTTCCTCAGAAAAACACCTTTATACACACACAGCTTATGCCTTTGGTCTGTGACAGTAAGGACTGCCAAAATAAATTAATGTCATTCTTGCCAAGAAGTTCAGAGCCTAACTCCTATCTTCTGACCCTTTCCCAAATACCTGCACCCTGTATGCTGTACTGTCATAAAATCTTTTCACATGG
Organism: Erinaceus europaeus; assembly: GCF_950295315.1. NCBI lineage: Eukaryota > Metazoa > Chordata > Mammalia > Eulipotyphla > Erinaceidae > Erinaceus > Erinaceus europaeus. The sequence goes on from NC_080176.1 coordinate 56,561,280, forward strand.
AACGATACTTTTTTCAACTAATGACAAAGCGTGGAAGCCCAACCTTTGAATCTTGTTGGTTTCTCAGGTGAACTTGAACCCTCCTCTTGAAGGTGAAATCTGTCTTCAGAGTCCAGTGAGCCTTTTAGTCCCTTGAAAGTTCTCATGGTGTCTATAAAATTTCTGCTCTTAACCTTTCTTGTGTTATAAAAAGCACAGCCACGTTCCTCATAACTATTTGATGGCTTATATAAAACCCTTTACAAAATAAAATTTAAAAAAAATTCTCCCCAGATAGCCTCAAAAGAAAAGTTGTCTGGCGTCTTTAAATGGCATGCTTATTTAATATTGACATGAAGATAGTCAGTGCTCTGAAATCTGGACTGCCCATGCTGGCATTGAAGGACGTTGTTAAAACCTGCCAGTTGCTAAAATATCCCTTTGAATCCACAGGGAGATAGTGTCAAGAGTAAAAGCCAGAAAGAGGAATTTTGGCTGGCATCCAAAAACAGTTGTAGAAAAGAAGGTTCTCTTTCCGACAGCATTCTGACATGCTTTCTTCAGTTTTGCCATGAAGTTGAAATCTTTCCTCAGGAGAGATGAGTGTATATATAAAGACAGCATGAGCATGGTGGGCTCAGGAATTTCAAAATGGCCCAGTCTGACATGAAAGAGGGAAAGAGAGAGGAAGTAGTGAAAAAATAGCTGAACTTCCAAAAAGGGCTGTCAAAAGAAAGCTATTTCAATAGTTTTATCTTTGAAACACTTCTACTGCCAAATTCTTCTGGGTGATTCTAATTTACTTAGACCCAATCCTTGTATAACTTTATAGAAGATTATTTATTTATTTGATTTCTGGTAATTTGGACCCTTCGTCTGTGTGACAATTGATGTGATCTACATAATAAAGGATTTGCACTTATGGTGCAATTAATATGTAACATTTTACTGTCCAAAGAACAGCAGAGAAATGCAGTCAGAGTGTTTAAAGAATTCATAGAAAGAAAAGTGATTAAGAAAATATGTTAAAAAAAAAACAAAAAGACTCCAGCTTTCAAACTGGCAATGCCTGTACCAGAGAAGAGAGTGACAGACCTCTGTTACCATTTTTCATTACAAAACCTGCAATGGGACTTGGAGAGGGGTGTGTCTGTGTGCTCACACCAAAATACAAGAGTGGCTAGAGCCAGGAGGGTCCCTCAAGCAACTTCTCAAAATGTATGTACTGATCTCTTTCCTACACTCAGTAGCTATTCATCTATAGAAAAGAGAACGAAATCTTGGCAACTGAATAATTTCACCACTGACTTGAGAAAAAGCAAGAGGTCATGTGTGTGTTAGAACCTGAACAACATAATGGTTGCAGAGATCTCTATTTCAAGCTTGCTTTTCTTTTGTACATTAAGAAACTTGTATGTCCTCCTGAATAACTGCTTCTAAGTAACAAAGCAGTAAACCTGAAATGATTGTTTGCTAAGGAAGTTGAACGTTACTTTTTAGATAAGAACACAAACCCATCTATGATGTAAACATAAAGCATGAGTTTTTGCATTGTCTGTACAATGAATTTGTTTTTTTTCTACTATCTAGTTATTTCATTTACTTAAAAGAAGTAATTCCTCTGAATATCAATTTTCTGACATGTAAACCAACAATGTCAGTAGTACCTACTTGTCAGTATTAGGAAATTTCAAAGCATAATGGATGTGTCTTTAGCAGACTATAAAATGATGCACACATGTTGATTGCCATAAGTAATAGTGATATCTCTGATTCATTTCAGTCACCAGATTGAAGAGAAAGAATATTTTATAGCGTCTTAGATTTTAATCAGTTTCTAATGCACTAATTTCATGGTCATAAAATATCAGAGCTAGAAGAGTTCTTAGAAATCATCTCATTCAAACTTCTACATTTTTTAAGGCCTAGAGAGTCTATGACATGCTTGAAGTCAAACAGCCAACTTAACAAGTTATCGATGTGCCTGGAATGCAGGCCTATCTTCCATGTGCCTTGATCCGCAATACAGGTGATTGTGAGCTTGCTCTTATTCTGTAGGATTTTCTGATTTATTGCAAAAGATTAAATTAGTAAATTTGCCTCAAAGAAAATTTCTATAAAGTGACTGCTATTTACCTATTAGTTCCTATAATGAGGTGTGTGTGTGTGTGTGTGTGTGTGTGTGTGTGTGTGTGTGTTACTTCTATGGAAACAGAAGTCAGAGACTTTTAAAGCAATGAATCCAACCAGTCAATCTCCTTGTTTAAAATGTTCTACTGTCTCTCTGTGGTCCTTGTTGTAAAAACTTCACATTTGGCCTCTAGAACTGTGAGAAATAAATTTCTGCTGCTTATAGGTCATCAAGGCTACAGTATTTTATAGCAGTCACAACTGATGAAGAAAAATGAAGGGATATACAAATCCTAAAAAGTAAATGAGTCTAGTGGCCCAGGAGGTGGTACAGTGGATATAGCATTGGACTGTTGTCAAGCATGAGGTCCTGAGTTCTATATTATGTACCAGAGTGATGTCTGTTTTGTTTTTCCTCCCTCTCTCTCTCTCTGTCTCTCTCTCTCTCTCTCTTTCTCCTCCTATCCCTCTCACTAAGAAATAAATAAAATAATGAAAAAAAGTGAATCTATGACAGATAGGAAAAAAAAGTCAAAGATAAAATTGGGTTAAGAATTCAAAAGACAAGAGTATGTTGCAAAAACAGATGCACACTGATTAAGGATTATGCACACTGGTTAAGGGATTATATTGTGTTACTGGTATTCATGGTTTTAGGCAATGGGACTGTCTAGATTTCCTATTTTTTAACTAGTCCTGGGCACAGAAAGATGGACTTGTCTTCATTGTTCTTACTCCACTGTCATTTCTCATATTGTTGGTAAGGAAATATTAACAGACACCATGAGGCAGATACAATTAATTCTTTGTATAACATGGGTTGCACTATGTGGTACACTTACATAGGGATTTTTGTGGAAACAGATCATGTAAATTTACATAATAATAAATATAATTCATTATAGGATTCCATAAACATTGTACTTTAGCTATTTTGGTGTAATTATGTAGTATATAAAGCAAATTCAATAGCAAAGTGTTAATTTACAGTCACTAGTAAAACTTCAGGTCATAGTAGGGAATTAGTAATTAAGCTTTAGTGAAGTCAAAAGTTATATAGATATATTTGGCTACACAAGGGAAGATTTCCCTATCCCTTATGTGGTTCAAAGATTATCTGTATATTTCATGTTTTTCCTCCAAAATAAATCTTACCATCTTTATCCCAAATGAGACTGGGTTAAGCTAGAATCTTTGTGTGGCAGAGCTCAAAGTCTCATTTTCCAAATACACTATAGCTAGAAAAGTTCAATCAGACACAATTTTAGGTGTGGGGCCTTGCATAAGCCTAGGTTGAGCATGGAGAGGGCCGTCCAGGGGGTACCCCTGGATGCCTGGGAGGTTAAGGCCTTTGGTCAGTCTCCCCAGGGGCTTTTCACTTATAGCAGTTGAGCAAGAAGGAACCTGCCTTACTGGTCCTAGCCCCCCTAAGAGTCTCCTTCCTTCATGCAAGGGCCCACATCCCCTCTGTGCTAGCTGGGTTTTTGCTTCCTCATTCTCCAAACTAGCTTGACCACTTACCTAATGGTTACTGGGAAGACCCTCATCATTCTATCCCCTGCTGTCTTGACCATGTAAGGTATCTCTTAACATTCCTGACCATATATGGCTAGGCCACAGTGGCCTTGTTCTCCCCCCCTACCCCAACCTATAAAAACACTTGCTTGCCATGCAATAAAAGCACTATTCATAGGCAAATAGCATCCTGGGGTGATCCTTGGCTTCCTCTCTTGAAGAGATCTGCAGGGAAAGAACCCCAGTTCATACTCACTCCTGCTGTCCTTGATTTGACCCTTTCAGCCCCCTCCTGTAGTGTGCAACAGAGTGGGTCAGCTGACTCAGTTGGATTGAGAAGCAGGGTCCTCATCAGGACCTTGACATTTAGGGTGAGAATGCAACGCTGTTAGGTCAGAATGTTCCTGACCCTTTTGTCTTCACAATTTTGAGTTCTGCCTGCTAGGCTCAGGAAAATGACATAAGAACAGCATTTGTACCATAGGGGTGTCAGAAAGTGAATTAGAGAAACATATTAACATATTTTTTATTTGAAAAATATTTGTTGAGAATTTCCCCATACTGAAGAATATAAATTCTCATATTCAGGAAATTTCAATAATTCCAAGAAAAATCCAAACATGAGCTCACCAATGAAATAATAATACAAATAGCAAGACTTAGAGATAAAGAAATAATATCAAAGGAATGTAGAGAAGAATGAAAAGCCACCTATAAGGGTATTCCTCTAAGACTACCAGCTACCGCACTACAGAAACACTAAGTCTAGAAAGAACTGGCGAGACAGAGTCAGATTTCTGAATGGAAAAGATCACTGCCCATGAATACCCCAGCCATTTAGCATGTCAGGAAGGTCTGTGGATGAGATAAGGAGATTTTCAGACAAGCAATAATTAATACTAATGATATTATCTCAGGTTTAAAACACACACACACACACACACACACACACACACACACACATTGAAAGCTAGCTCTCTCACATGGTGAAAATAAGAATAAATAAATAAATAAATAAATAAATAAATAAATAAAGCAAATGAACAAGCAAAGTCAAATGAAGTCTGACCTTTAACCTCAAACTGAAGAAATGAGTTAATCCAGGAAACTGAGGGTAGTGGGTCCCCAGGCTTTAAGAAGTCTATTGGCCTTTGGTAAATGATTATCAGTGCTTTGGTGGGAACAGGGGTTTATCAGCAGATCTGGAAGAAGTAAGAAATTGTACTTCTGAAGTATTTTTATTTTGTAAAATGGAGTTATCTCAAAACTAAATAAAACGGGAGTCGGGTGGTAGCGCAGCTGGTTAAGCACAGGTGGCGCAAAGTGTAAGGACTGTCTTAAGGATCCAGGTTCAAGCCCCCAGATCCCCCCTGCAGGGGAGTCGCTTCACAAGCGGTGAAACAGGTCTGCAGGTGTCTTTCTCTCCCCGTCTCTGTCTTCCCCTCCTCTCTCCATTTCTCTCTGTCCTATCCAACAATGATGACATCAACTACAACAATAAAACAACAAGAGCAACAAAGGGAATAAATAAATATTTTAAATTTTTTTTTAAAAAACTAAATAAAACAATTATAAAAGTGGGGTCCTAAGATGACTTTTCAAGATGAATACCAATAAGTGGGATGACATTGACAGTGCAATTTTTTAATTTTCATTGTCTATTTCATGATATTTTTCTAGACTCTGTAAAACATTTTCTGTATCCTGATCTTTCTCTATATTTTGGTTTACCAATTATTTGGTTTTGTTTTCCAAGGTTGAAGATTGTTTTAGAGTATCAATATGATTGATTACACACACACACACACACACATATTCTACTAATATCAAAATCATTATATACACATACATACATTTTATTAATATATCACTTACATATAACTAAAACTATGAATATTAGTTATATATAATGATTTAAGTATTAACTAAAATATATGTGTTAGTTACATATATGTATGATGATATCTGTTATATTTAGATAGAAATAGATATTTAAACTCAGACCTCTTCTAAAGGGTAGGAATTCAAGGGAAACACTAGAGTATGGGAACTATCAAAGTCTGCATTGTACTATATAGAACATCCTGTTGGATGGTATAATAGATCATAAATACAATTGAAGATGTGGTTTAATTTATTTCATACTCTCTGTATTGTGACACTCAATCTGTAAAAATATCCTTTCTTATCCCTACTTAATTTTCTTTCAGTGTGAACTACAAAGTTGTGAAGGTGTTTAAACTATTTGTTAATCTTAAAGCTAAGGATTTTTCATCTCTCCTATCTTTCTCCACTTTCCATCATTCTGTTACTAGGGATCTCTCTTTTCTCATCATTTTCACACTGCACCCAGCTTGGGGGCCATGGAAGAGCTCGGCACTTTCTGGACAAGTGCATCTTTCTCTTGTAGGGAAACAAATGGGATATACAAGTTCATTATCATGAAGAGGGGAGTTAAGTATAGCATACAGAAACGCTGCTGTGGCAGGCCCCGTACAATTCAGAGATTTGTGGAAATGATCACATTTCTACACCCTGCCTTCTCTCCACAGCAAGTTCTGCTCATTAATTCATTAATCTTTGTACCACCCCTGCAGCGAAGGTAACTATTATTAGCTCGGTGTGTACATGGAGAATTAGAACTAAAGTAGAGTGAAGTTAAGCAACTTGCCTGGGATCACAGTGGGAGATTGTGTTGGGAGTGAGATGTGAGCCCAGAAGTCTTGTCTCCCAAGTGCCTGCTCTATCAGGGATACCCCCTCCCTCCCAGTCTATTAGCATAATGGTTTAGGGAAACTGTCATTTTATTTCATGGAGTTGCATTCACCTAAGTGACTAAACTCTCCTGAACACACGTACAGTTGAGTTGTTATAACATTTACACTGCTAAATGTCTGCATAATTCCTCTCTTTTCCTTGCCTAGCTGTCAGCAGTGGCACTGCCTGATGGAATGCAGCCACTTGGTCAGGAAAATATATTTTTGGGAAAAGAAATACCACTACACTTCAACCCAGTGTGACATAGAATGCATGGGATTGTCACCCTGTGGAATGGCACTTTTCTTTTTGAAAGGAACAGTATATCATAGGACTTTTAAGCAATGACCCTCCGTGCATTCTACCCCAAAGTGCAAATGGCATTTTAGCTTCTCACTGTAATGCTGATGATGACAATAATGTGGCAGTTAATCTGACAGTTGAATGCCTGTCCTGTTCTATTTATAATTTCTGATTTGATTTCAGGAGGCCTGTAGGTTTCAGGAGTTTTATCAGAGAAGTGAGTAAAGTGGACTGGAATGCACTGTGTACCTTGAACTATGCTACACTCATTGATTTTCACAAATCCAAGAACTGGGTAATAGTACTCTAAATTTATAGCTGAAGAAAGGTATGTCCATCTAGGTGAACTGGACACAGATTGTCCTGCTACTCATCAGTGTTAGGAATTTGCACTCAGTTCCATCAAGCACTAAATCGTATAGAATCTATATGTTAGAATATATCAAAGTGGGGATCAAGTGGTGAGGCATCCAGGGAGCACGTGTTACCATGCACAAGGACTGTGTTTCAAATCTCATGTGCCCACCTGTGGGGGGGAAGCTTCATGGGCAGTGAAGCCATGCTTCATGTATCTCTCTCTTCCTCCTCCTTACTCCCCTCCTTATTTCTCTGTCTCTATAAAAATGCCAAAATATTAGTCTTTATTCCAGTTGAACTCCCCATCTAGAATCTAAACTCTTGAAAAAGGGGGACTCAGAATAAAAAGCGTTTTCTAAGTATGAGCTCAGAGCTATACTAGATTCCTAGGCTGCCTCTGGTAAGTACACAATTGACTGTCGGGACACACTATAATAACTGCTGTACTTAAGATAAAAAAAAAAAATGCTGTGAAGGCAGTATTCTAGTCTACATCGAGGAGTAAGAGAATCAGGAGGCTGGAGATGTTAGGAGTAGCTTACTGTTAAGGTCTATAATAAAATAAAAAACTTTCAAATAGATTAAAAATCCCAGCAATAACTTCAGTGACAATAAAAAATACTAGCTTTTTCCAAAACGAAGACGCCAAATCTTGATGTGTAATATTCTTGCCTTTAGATTCATGATTAATCAACAATTTGTTCTGCTTTATATCGTAACTCTTTTTCATCCACCAGGTTCCAGATGATATCATGATGTCAACCCGACTTCCCTGGGCAGACGACCCCACCCACCATGTGTCTTAGAGCCCCGCTTCCCCAGGTCCCTGCCCCACTAGGGAAAGAGAAAGTCAGGCTGAGAGTATCCACCAACCTGCCAACGTCCATGTTCATCAGAGAAGCAATTACAGAAGCCAGACCTTTCATCTTCTGCACACCATAATGATCCCAGGACCCTACTCCCAGAGGGATAAAGAATAGGGAAGCTATCAAGGGATCAGATGGGATATGGAATTCTGGTGGTGGGAATTATGTGGAATTATACCTCTCTTATCCTATAGTCTTGTCAATATTTCCATTTTATAAATAAAAATTAAAAAATAAAAATAAAAAATATATCAAGCAGCTACCATACTGTGAAGCAACAGAGAGGACATCTTTCTTTAATGCTTAAATTAAGTATGGAGTACAGATGTGACTTGCATGCAGCCAGCTAGTGACCGACCTATCTAAAGCAGTGTCAGTTCTCCCAACTCCCCAGCATGTGTATCATCTTCTCTTCCCCACCGCAAACACCTAGATTTTCTGCACATCTGCTCATTTCTTACCTCTCCTATTTGCTTCTCTACTAAGTACACTTTGGGAGGAGAAAAACCTAATGTCTTTTGGAAAATTATCTTTAACTCCAAGTTTAAACTTTGATGGAAATAATTTTCAAGTGAAGTGCTAAACAATAGCTTCTTAATTTTAAATATGCATTCAGAAGTGCTTATATAGTTACCTATACTACTGAATACTAATGAGATAAACACCAATGTAATAACTACACAGGTTTATAAAATAAACCTTTTTTAGCATCTCAAAGCACACATATATATATATATATCAAGTATCATGGAGAAATATATAGATATTTAAATAAATTAATAAATGTGAACATGTTCTACTTTAAATCCTTCAATAACTATCTACTCTATACATAATAAAATATCTTCTTATTATCTATGTCACAGGTGTGTGCTGAACCAGAATTAATCCCCTCTTAATCTCCACCTTCACACAAGCAACTTCAACCTGTTTTAAGAACAGGAGAAACTTAGTCTCTGCCTTAGGACACTTCTGGTCCACTCATGCCCAGAATATTTGGTTTACTGTCATCTTATCAACCACATCTCAGTTTAATATCAATTACATAGAATGTTCCTCCCCACTTCCTAATTGGATCCATTCACTAGTAGAATCACATTCATTCATTCTTACTGACATTTGATTATCCCCTTACTTCTTTGACTATGTCTGGCTGTTCTCACTAGAATATCTAGTAGATTCTGACTCAATAGCAGTTCAGTGAATTGGTCAAAGAGCAAACAGTTTTCTGGTTAAATAGGTATAAAGTACTACATACATATGGTGTTTGATAGTTGAATTCTGAGTTTGAGATGGAAAGCAGGACAGTGGTAGGAATTAAAGACATGAAGAGAAAGGGAAAGACCCAATGCTCTAACAACATGGGAATATATTGTCATCTTAGAACTGAAATCCATACAGAGGATGCAATAAATTTACCTAATTCTTTGATTTCACCTCACCCACCCTAACCTCTCAGATAAAAAAAAGAAGCTTTTGCTTAAATTGTCCTCTGTATACTCCTCCACCAACAATAGGGGGGCAGGAAAGAGAGGGCAAGGGGAGGGGAAAGAAGGAGAGGGAGAGAGAGAAGGAGAGAGAGCGAGCACTAAGGAGCACTAAAGAAATGAGAGAATTCAGACAAGGCAGATGGGGACTTTTGGAGGCTTCTTTCTCTGTGTCTGGTCCTAACTCATGCCATGACAGTCATCCAGCCGTGTTATCAATGGACCACAGGTCCCATTCAGGGTCAGGTGACCTTGTGAAGCAGAAATAATATGTCACAACGATATAGTGTAATAAAAGATATGTGCAAGGCTTGGCTGCCAAGCCAGCTTTTCTAAATAACATTCTGATTGCATTCGATGCCTCAGCAACCCCACTATTCTTGCTGCCCAGGCACTCCACAGCCAATATATGCACTGGATGATGAAAAGCCCAAGGACCCAGTGGGCAAAAGCCCAATCACATATCAGCAGCATCGGCATAAGGACATATAAAGTGATCCTGTTAAATATTTAGATGTGTAGAGCCCCAGAGCATGACACACATTCAGCTAGGAACATACTTTTTTTTTTAACCAGGAAACTTGAGATTATAAGCCAGTATAATATCGTTGCCTTCTAAAGCGAAATGAATCTGAGAGGGATTCGTTGCATATTGACCTACAGAATTTAAATCATCACCATCAAATCACATGCTGGCCTGGGACTGGGCTCATTGAACCACAATATTAATCCCTTACATTTACATTTTACTTTCTTGGTTCTTGTAGCAAATTGCTTTCACAAGCATTATGTTGTTTGGTTCTCAAAACAAAAACCCATGGAGATAAGTTCATTAGCAGTATTTTATTAGCGTCTACACTGTACCACAAACTGTGCACTTAGGGAAACACAGAACCTAGACCTGAAATGAACAAAGAGGTTGTGAGTACAAATGAAAAGTGCTTATCATTCATTTCTTTGATTACACTTGCAATGACAAAAGCATCAAATGAGTAATAAAAATAAAAGTAGAGTTTTATTGCAAGAGCAAGTAGTTATTTATTACGTGCCTGTGATCAACAAGAAACTTCCCTGGACATATGGTTTCTACATTAGACTAAGACCACCATAGTTGTTTGCCACATCAACAAGATAAGACATCTTTAAAACAATAATTACACGTACAATACTTATACAAATGTCTGCTGACTGATGCAGACTATGAGGACTTAAGAGCTTGACAGAAGAGTAGACTGAATACCTGTTATAAAAGACTTGAGCTATTGGCACATGCTTTGAAAGAGAAAGGTGATAGAAGAAAAGTGTAAAGTGAGCCTGTGCATGTGGAATGTGTAAAAGTGTTTTCTCAAGTAAAGGCTTTTTTTTCACATGGAGAATAATGTGAGGTCTCAAGGGCTGCAAGTCAACCAGTTAGAACTAAAATGTACTTCAACTTCCCCTACTGTGAATGTGACCTGCAAATAAGTGAAAAGATTTGTTCACCTATTCAATAAATGGGAACCAAGCATTCAAGATGATGTCAGAAGACTTACAAGTGTAGACAGGATAAATCAACTGAGAAAGTAAAAAGCAGGAAATAGTCAGCACACAGAGGTGAGGCTCTAAAAGTGAACATCTGAGTTGATTTTGAACACTGATACTAGTTAGAAAGAGAATGTTCAGAAGAAGAGCATTTCTGATAGAAAGGCATGAACAAGTGGAAAAATAAATCATTGCATGACACCTACATTGGTATAATTCCTGATCTCACTGAGAAAGGTGTCTGCAAAACACTCTCACTTCCAAATTATGTACCAGGACTTGAAAGTCCTTCCTACCCAGATTCTTCTCCATGTCCTTCTTCCCCAGAGCCCTTTGCTTTGATGCAGTATAACAAACCAGTCTTTATATTTCCCTTTTGTGGTCCTGTTTCTTAAGTTATGTCCATGAGTGAGATCATCCCACACTGTAAACTATTAACCTTCCAATAAATAAATGAATAGAGACATCTGCATGTGTACAGCAGAAAACTTTCATGGGAGTAGCAAATTGTATGTGCCCAGGACCCAGTAGAATCATTATTCCTGTCTATCTGACAGAGGAAGATGCTGGTTCATATGCCAAGCAAAGGTGAACTTATTTCCAAGTCTAGATTAAAGCATCAGTTTTTGAACATAGGAAACTAAACATAGGTGCTCACTTATCCTGAGCCACAGGCAAGCTCAAAAGACAATGAGTGTTCTGGAGACTCCATTTCTCACATTTCACCCAAGGTTAAAGCAAAGGTTTAAAAATATCTAGTTATTAAGTATAATGAAGTTGAGTCTGGTATTAAATTTAAATTCCACTCCCCACCCCCCCAGTCTTGTCTGTGCTTCTTTTGTCTTCTCCACAGTTTCTTGAATACTTGAATACTTGAAGACTGGGTCAAAACTACTAAGGATAAATGTAGTAGGATTCATTGAGTCAGTTTTGTTTAAAATAAATGAAAATGTTAATTAAAGTTATGTTTATTAAACATCTCAATGAATTCTCTAAACTAACAATTTAAATAAAAGTAGTGCTTTTCACAGTCAGTTTACCACAAATGATAATTTTTTGAAGAAACACTAAAATAATCTCCCATTGCAGAGACAGGTTATATAGAATGTAAATAAAGGCTTTATTGTTCTTCCTTTAATCTAATGTTAGAGCAGCACAGCTACCACACAGACACTAAGAGCAAAGGAAATACACATGTTAAAAAGTCCAAGTCACTCATTAAGGCAAGTATAGTCAATGACCTCCTGCCGAGAACTGGATAGTGTGCTGCTTTGCCATGTGTGTGACTCAGATTCGAATTCAGCCCCCACTGTACTGAAGGAAAATTTGGTGCTGTGGTCTCTTTAACCCTCTCTCAACCTCTTTGCCTTCCCTGTCTCTAAAAAGAAGGAGGAGGAGGAGGGGGCGGGAGATGAAGAAGGTGGAGGTGGAGGAGGAGGAGGAGGAGCAGGAAGAGGAGGAGGAGAAGGAGAAAGAAGAGGAGAAGGAGAAAGAGGAGGAGAAGGAGAAAGAGGAGGAAGAGGGAGGAGGAGGAGGAGAATGGGAGTCAGGCAGTGGCACAGTGGGTTAAGCACACGTGGTGCAAAGCTCAAGGATCTTCTTAAGTGTTGTTTTATCTGGGCTGGCTTCACGGGTGGGTAACAGAGACAACCAGAGACATACGGCTGGGCTGAGAACGCAGTTTAATCTTTAATCTTTATTCACGAACGGGCAAATCACCACACCATGTGCTTTTCTCCATCATCCTCTCTCCGCCATTGCTGCTGGGACCCTGCCCATCCTTAGCATAGGGGGCGGGGAGAAAGCGGGCACGAACTAGCAAGGGGCAAACCAATTCTTCTCAGAGGTCGGGGGGGAAGGGAACATACCAACAATTCCCCCTTCTGTTTTTAACTAAATGACCACAGTATCAGGGGTGTGGGGTGAACAGAAACCTATATCATACAGGCATTTTCAAAAAAGAAACTAGCACAAACATGGAGAAACATGTAAGCAAGTAACAAGAACCAGTGTGCTGCCAAGGGAAGGCCTGAGGGGGCCATTTTTTGCCTCTGGGCAAAACTCTATCAGCTTAAAAAAAAACATTTCCTGCCTCTGGGGGGCGTACTTGCCTCAACAGCATTTTATAGCATGGGGGCAGGGAATGGCCTAGAGTCCCAAAGGCAGCTGGCTGCAGTCAGTGTTTGAGAACTATAGCAGCACTTTTGTGCAAAGTGTCTAAGGGTGTACCAGTGAGTCCAATAGGAGTTCCAGTCGAAAGCAGATGTCCACGGAAGAATGCCAGGGGGTGGAGCATTGTATGAGGAAGGTCCGCTGCCGGAATTCTGCTTTTCTGTAGAGAACTTGACAGCTGCAATTTACTTACTATGAAACAAACTTGTAGCAGGTTAGTTTATCACAATTGATAACTATTACAATTAGAAGTCTTTTTTAGAATGATTTTAAGGTTGTTTAAAATTTAAACAATAGAATGTGAAAAGGTAGACATAAGAATCTAGGAAAGAAAACCTCAGGCATGAGAATCATTAGCATAGCCATTGTGTAATCTACCATTTCTAATATAGAAGGTAATTGAGAGTTTTACATATCAACAAGTCTATTTAACCTTTTGTTACACCCATTCAAGATGGAGACACACCCTAGGTGTGCGCAGGTTTTGTTTAGACCAACCTGGTTAAAATATATTGATTTTTAACTAATTTTTTACCTCAGACTTTAAATGTAGGTTAATTTTATCTTTATGAGAATTACGTTGAAAACCTTTTTCATTTAACTTTGCCGGGTAAGAATTTAGCCTTAAAGTTATGTTTTTAACCTTAAAGTTACTGTTTACCAAACTTTAAACACACACATAAACATGGTCTTTAATACACAAGGAGAGAAACCTTTGTTAGGAAGACATGCCATTTTAAACACGAATTTAGATCTGTACTGTCTTAGTTGTTGTTGGGGGTCACCATCCAGAGGTGGCTTCCCACGCAGCTCCATTCCAGTGCAGCTCCACTTCTAGGAATTGTAGGTTGTGATCTCTGGACGAATCTCTGCGTGTTCTAGCTCGTCTGCCTTCAGACCCAAGCTGGAGATCTCGGCCAGGGGGCCCAGTTTCGGTTGGGAGCCCGAGGTCTCCGGGTGGTCCGGGATCTGTCCACACTTCATAGCATGAGGGCGGGCGGGCCAGCCGTGCAGAAGGCGCGGGCCGAGGTGCCCCAGGGTGGCAGCCATGATAGGCCGCCACGGCCCTGCCATGTCTGCTGCCCTGTTCCCAGAGGCCGAGCAGCGTGGAGGGAGCCCACACCCAATGCCCCGCGCCATGCGGCGGAAAGCCGGCTCATGCAGGCTGGCGTTGGGCTCATGCGGGCTGGCGTTGGGCAGAAACCACAGAGTGGTCCAGAGATAAATGTTCCAGAAACAGCGAAACAGTCTCGTGAAGAAAGGGCAGAGTCCTTTGAAGATCTCTTCACAAGCAGAAGAGAAGGCCATAGTGCATAGGTAGCCAAATTGTCTTCACTTATCTGAGAGATGCACAGGTCAGGTCCACGTGGGCGCCATTTGTTGTTGATGTTTCGGGGGCTCCAACAGGCCGGGCTAGCTTCACAGCAGCAGACAGAGATGACCAGAGACACACGGCTGGGCTGAAAACGCAGTTTAATCTTTATTCACGAACGGGCAAATCACCACACCATGTGCTTTTCTCCATCATCCTCTCTCCACCGCTGCTGCTGGGACTCTGCCTGTCCTTAGCATAGGGGGCGGGGAGAAAGCGGGGCACGAAACTAGCAAGGGGCAAACCAATTCTTCTCAGAGGTCGGGGGGAACGGAACATACCAACACGTAAGGATCCGGATTCAGGCCCTGGCTCCCCACCGGCAGGGGAGTTGCTTCATAAGTAGTAAAGCAGGTCTGCAGATGTTTCTCTTTCTCTCCGCCTGTCTTCCCCTCCTCTCTCCATTTCTCTCTGTCCTATCCAACAACAAAATCAATAACCACAACAATGTTAAACAACAAGGGCAACAAAATGGAAAATAAATAAATATAAAAGAAGAAAGAAGAAGGAGGAGGAGAGAAGTAAAAAATGCTAATTGGCAAAGAGAAGGTGTGTTGCTGGGAAAGGGGTGCTGGTCAGAGTGTGACCTCTAGAGTCAAAGAAAACTGAGTTCATTAACAAGATTGCACAGATAGTGTATGACCATGTATAATAGGGCTTTTCTAAAACCCATTCAGTGAGAACACCTAGCACAGGCTTAGCACAGGGGCCAGGGGGAAGGGTATTTTGTTTCAAAATAACTAGCACCTGTGACCTTCTAAATTTTCTGAAGTAGGTTTACTGTTAGTGAAACTGCACCAAAGACCATAAAAAAAGTGCTAGACTTCCTAGTCCTCTCCAAATAAGTTTTCTCTTAAAGTCCTCCCCACCAAGTTTACAGACTAAGATTTCTGAAGCTTTAAGATTGAGAGGAGACAAGTAAACACAAAACAGATATCAGTGCTAAAGTCTGAGTTTCAGTAGGTACAGGTTAGTATGTGTTTGAAAATGTTCAGGGTCTCTCTACTACAAATTGGTTATAAATTCAACTGGGAGTAGATCAATATGATAATATATATTTGGAGTGTGTTGAGGGGCTTCCAGGTTCCATTCAGGTGCAACTATAACTAAAATATTAGAGGACTGAGTGCAGAACCACACAGTATCCCAGCTGACTGAGAGATGGGACTGCATTAGTTAGAGACAGAGATAAAGGCTAGAATTGTGTATCATTTTTTACCTGTGTGAAGAAAAACAACTTGCCAATTTGCCATTTTAGGAAATAATGCTCCTCCTTTCTCAGACTACCTTTTATTTTTTACTGTCTGAAGTTTTACTGTAAATAGGCTATTCATGCAAGTAAAAAGGAAGGGAAATAATCACTGCTACTGTTTTCAAATTACAACAACTACTATGGCTGTTAGTAATCCTTGATCTGTTTGCCACGCTTCAGTAACAGCACTCCATGCACTTCCTTCTTACCAGTAATCTTTAATGTATGGGATGCATTGCCTTATTTTTTTTTTCATCAGAACCTTTGAAAGCACACTTGAGTAGCAATCTGCTATATAAATTTGAGGTTTAGTTCTCCTAACAAACACAGAAAGAAAAGAAATTCTATAAATAGTTGTGACTGAATTGTTAAAGATATTGAATCCAGCTGAAGTTCTTTCTCCTGTCTGTCCCAAGTACTAGGATAGGATATGCCTACTGAGTCTGTCAACTGGAAAATTCTTCCTAAAGGGCAAAATGCAACATTATGGATCACAGTCAACCAAAGGAGGGAAAAATAAAGTAGAAAATTGGCCTCCAAGCTGATAGAAACCCATCTGCCTCCCATGGCAAGGCAATGCCATTCTTCACAGCCTCCCATCCTGAAGACATTTAGAGGGTCATAATTTCCAGTTCCTTTTTCTTTTATTCTTCTTTCTTTTCTTTGGCAGGGGAAGGCAGTTCTGAAAGGAACTGGTTGCTGAGACTGAGAGAAGGTGGCCTGAACTAATTCATCTTGTGACCTTTTAGTGCCTTCACAGTAAGGTGATTTAATAGCACTTAATCTGTCAAAAATCTGAAGCTTTGTAATAACTGTATATTAAACCAGCGTTTGTGGAGCATTAGCTAAAGTCCTTCTAGTTTACAGAAAAAGGAAGGAGGAAAAGAGGAAACAATTGCCATATTGCCATATCCTGGCTTGAAAAGAATTGTTTCCCTCTAATGTGTCCCTGTATTATGGAGTGACCCCCTCATAGTGCAGTTATGTCCCTACATTGTGTTGTGCTGTAACTGACCCTACTGGAGCATATATACGATAGGTTCTATGGATGAAGTGACAATATATCTGCTGTTGAGAACCACCGGGGAGAGATACATGGGTAAAATCCTGTAAAACTGTTTCTTCTGACTGTTTTGAATCCAAACTACTTTCCTACAAATTGAAATTGTAATTGATTTGTCTTGCTATATATTTTTCTTCCTAACATCAGTGTCCTAATCTTCAAACCCAACTTGATATCTGGCCATAATATTCAATTTTGATACTATCTGTTGATATAAGCACCATATATCACTAGTTACAAGACCTGGTCCCAGAAAACTTACCTCACTTCAGGGTCCAAGGGTGGGGGAGGGTCCATATTTCAAATCAGCTGATTACAGATTTAAGGGTTCCTTGTAACTCTCTCTTTAGGGTTGATTATTTACTAGAAACCCACAGAATTCAGAAAAGGACTGCACATAAGTTTACTGGTTGATTATAAATAATAGAATCTACCCACTCTCCCTCTGAACTTGTGCCCTAGTGGTCCCCCTTTCCAGTAAGTCTGTCCATCACAAATCACCCTAGAATCTGTCCAAACTCTCCCTTTAAGAATATATTTTATCACCTCCTCTTCAATAAATTCAATCTGATTTGTTGCTTGCTGTATCTTTTTTCCTGAACTCTGAAAAAAAAACAAAAAATGTAAACCAGAGTTTGAAGCATGCTTTCTCTCACCTCCCCAGGTCAAGTTCTCTAATCATCACTCATGGTGAATTATCCTGAACCTCAGTCTTAAAACACATAATTCTGATCAGTAGAGGAGTTTTGACCTGCTGCATTTCCAACCTAGGCCAGTTCACCCCTCCTTGGGCAACACGGTGGTCCCCTGCTCCCAGGAAGTCACCATATTGATGTGTAACTTAGTGAAGACACTATTGGCATAGCACTCTACAACTCAGAACTCCTGGGCTCAAGTGATCCTCAAGTCTCAGCCTCCCCAGTAGCTGGAACTATAGGTGAGTGCCACCATGCCCTGTGAAACACTTTACACCCTCTCATCAAAAATTCCTGAGGGTTCAGTTTCAGCACACCTCTTATTTACACCTCCTTAACTTTCTCATCCTTGCCAACTAACCTCCTTCCTCTTCCAGGAGTTTCTAGGTCACCTGGCATCTATAACACCAGTTTGGTGAATTGCTCCAAATGGACTGAAACTTCTGTATTTTGAGTTTCAAATAAAGAAAAAAAAAGGTGGTATATTTAAAATTAGAACATACTGATAAAGATTTCATAAAAGCATCATATTTAAAAGTGAAGCGAGACTATAGGGACCCATAGAACAGCAGCACAGACAGCAACCAAACCACTGTCTCAAGGCCTGTTGTGATGTTGGAAGAAGCACTTGCCAAAACTGAAGGAGAAGGTTGCCCAGAGGAGGCGCCTAGAAAGGACATGTGACTTCTGCTAGAAAAACAAAATCAGGGCAAGGTAGATAGCAAGATGACACAAAACAAACTCTTCTGCCTGAGACTCTGAGATCCCAAGTTCAATCCCCCACATCACTATAAACCAGAAATGACCAGTGTTCTGTGAAAAGGAAGGAAGGAAGGAAGGAAGGAAGGAAGGAAGGAAGGAAGGAAGGAAGGAAGGAAAGAAGGAAGGAAGGAAGGAAGGAAGGGAAATTAACAAAGAAGAGGAAAGGAAAAGAATTAAAACCCAGATAAAACTCTAGAGTGGACTAGGTGATTATATATTCTGAACTCACTGTCCAATTTTCTAGGGTTCTGATTGGCTAAGCCAAACCAGAAGATAAGGGTGCTCATTGGTAAGCATACACAGGTCAGTCTTTGGGTTGAAGAAACTTGTGAAAAACAGCTCAAAAGTATAACAGAATACAGAAGGGAGTTTAGTGAATGTTCATTAAGGTGTGGATCCTGAAACTCATAGATAATCCATGGACAAAACACCCTTATCAGGTTGCTGAGCAAGCCTCAGTGTTCCAGCTTTCTGAATGGAGTACTGAGAAGATGCTCATCAAACGTTTGCCTTGGAACAGAGTTATATTGATCTCTCTATTGACTAGCTGTTTAACAAAAGGAACCACGATGTCCTGGATTCAGAAAGCCAAAGTCAATAAATGAGGACTAACACTCATCATGCTCTTGGTCTTCAAATGCTATTTCTCTTGGTTTCCATGAAATTGACTTCCTACCTTGAGCTTCTTTGTAAGCGTCTGTCCTCCACACATTCTCTCACAGTGTATGTCTGTACTCCCTCCTTAAAAGAGTGACAGATCTCCATGATTTAAGCACCATTATTATATTTCTGCTATGGAAGTTTTTGCTGGCATCTAGATCTTTTCTGTTTGTTTACTGACACTAGGGTTATCAGTGGGGCTCTGTGCCTGCACAACAAACCCGCTGCTCCCAGTGGCCATTATTCCTTTTGTTTTATTTATTTGTTTTTATTATTTGTCTTTTATTTGAGAGGACAGATAGAAATTGAGAGGGGAGGGGAAGACAGAAAGGGAAAAGAATACTTGTAGCCCTGCTTTACTTCCTGTGCAGTTTCCTACTGTAGTTGGGTAGCTGGGACTTAAACCAAGTCCTCATGCGTGACAAAGAGTATACTTAACCGGGTGCACTACTGCCCCCCTTTAATTCCAAGCACATATATCAAGCACTCTACCTAGCAATTGTTAGCATCTCACATACATCATACATCTCAAAATACTTGTCATCTCAAAGGTATGTTAAGTGAGGTAAGTCAGAAACAAAAGGATGAATATGGGATGATCTCACTCATAAACAGAAGTTGAAAAGCTAGATCAGAAGGGAAAACTCTGAACAGAACTTGGACTGGAGTTGGTGTATTGCACCAAAGTAAAAGACTCTGGGGTGGGGGGGGGGTTCTAAAACATGAAAGCAGAGGAGGATTGTATTGTTATGTGGAAATGTTATGCATACACAAACTATTATATTTTACTGTTGAATGTAAACCATTAATCCACCAATAATGAAATTTAAAAATAAATAAATATACTTGCCATCTCTGCAAACAAACTCTTTCTTCCTCTCTTTCCCTAACTCTTTATACAGTAATGCCAACAATGTTGTTCAAGATAGAAGCAAAGGTTGTGATATCTTCTTATCTTCCTTCCTCATACAGAATCCTCCTTCAAATCCTGCGTTCTCCCTTGCTTCATAGAACACTTGGAATCTTCCCACTTCCCAGTAGCTACTTCCTTCCAAATAGCCTGTTTCTATAAGCACTAGTGGATCTCTCTGCTTCTTTGTTGCCTTCCAAATCACTTTTCAGATTACTAGTAAGATAACCACTTAAAAATAGTAAAACATTTGTTTGGCTCTATATCTTAACTCTTTTTTTCAGCCACCAGGTTCCAGATGCTAACATAATGTCAACAGGACTTCCCTGGACAGACAATCCCACCAATGTGTCCTAGAGCCCCACTTCCCCAGAACCCCACCCCACTAGAGAATGAGAGAGACAGGCTGGGAGTATGGATTGAACTATCAACGCCCATGTTCAGCAGGGATGCAATTACAGAGCCAGACCTTCCACCTTCTGCACCATATAATGACCCTGGGTCCATACTCCCAGAGGGATAAAGAATAGGAAAGCTATCAGGGGAGGGGATGGGATACAAAGTTCTGGTTGTGGGAATTGTGTGGAGTTGTACTCCTCTTATCCTATGGTTTTTGTCAGTGTTTCCTTTTTATAAATAAAAATTTTAAAATATATATAGTAAATCAGGGGGAAGGGCAGTAGTACGCTGGGTTAAGTGCACACGGAAGTGCCAAGCACAAGAACCAAGAACCGGCGGAAGGATTCCATTCCAGCACTGGCTCCCCACCTGCAAGGGGGTCACTTCACAAGAGGTGAAACATGTCTTCAGGTGTTTATCTTTATCTCTCCCTATCTTCCTTTCTCTCAATTTCTCTCTGTCCCATCTAACAACAATAGCAGCAGCAGCAACAATAACAATGGGAAAAAAAATAGTAAACCAAACTTACATTCTTCTTAAGTCCCTTCACCAATTTCCCATTGTAATTACAGTCAAATACTCCCATTCCCCAATTCCTTCTACTTATCTACCAGATGATCTGGTTAACAGAATTAGGCTCTGCCTCCCTCTCAAAGTTAAGAGGCCTGACTGCCTACCAAGCCCTTTCTCTCTCATTCCTGTCTGAGAAATTCATTATAGGTTTTCTTCTCTCCTGCTAGCATGTTCTTCTTGAAGAATATTTATGCTGTCTATTTCACTTGGTTCAGGTTTCAATTCAGATGTTACCTCCCAAAGAAACCTTTCCAATTGTCTCAAAATAATTTCCCACATGATCACTCTAAAATGTTCTGCCTGACTCAATGCCTTCTGAGCTATGACATTACCTGGAAATATATTATTTATTACCTTTTTATAGTCTTCATCCCTTAGGGGGGAAAATCCTAGAAATAACCAATGTTCACTGTCTAAACAAAGACTAGTCTGTAATGTGTGTTCAAATCTATTTGACCAAATTAGCATATGAATGAATAAATATAATAATGACTAAAAGACAATTCTTTCTTCCTTCCAGTCTCCTTTCACTAATGATTCTAATTCAATTAAGCAAGCACTTATAGCATAATTCATTAGCTGTTTATATGCAGAATTTTCCCAACTGCAATGAAAGATTCAAAAGGCTAGAAACTATGTTTCATATCTGCTTTTGTTCCTCATATCTCCCAGTCTATTGTTTGCAACCTAGAAGTTCTTTTATTCCCCATGGCTTCCAGTATATGATTTGCAACGTACAAGTTGTTGAATTAACAGTTGTTGAAAGATTAGAAGTATGAAGTGAGAGGACATAAAAGAATAAGATATGTTTCTATACATGTGATCACAGACCCAGCATGCAAAAGAAACAGCACCAGCCAACAGCAGATTGTACACATCCATTCATGGAAATGAACTTCTTTAAACTAAAATTTCTTTCCCTGGTGTTAATAGGTTCTTAAAACTTTTATCCTTTGCACCAAATTCAAAGACATAAAGAGACAAAAGCCCACAGAGAAGCTTTGATAAAGAGTGAGAAAGAGAGGTACATGGCGGTTATGATTTAAGACAAGTACTTCAGACTCCATAAATTTTCTCAGTCAGCATTAGAGCTTCTTAATATTTTATATATCCTTGCTTGCCTAGGTGTTAGATCTAGAAAACTTCATAAATGTACAGGCTTTCTCTTTTTATTTATTTTTTCCTTTGGCATCCTGGATAGTTTTGCCCCTATTGTCTCTATCCCTCTACCCTATCATGTTGTGCTCCTCAGTTCCAGTTATAAAAATATGCACTTTTTCCCCCTGGTTTCTGTAGTCAAGAAGCAAACTCTCAGTTGTTATCCTATCATCCTTCTGTCTTTTTGTTTGTTTGTTTCCTTTTTTGAGATAATATATGCATGAGAAACCAGATGATTCCTTTGTTAATTCACTCACCCCTTCAACCAAAATATACTCTATTAAGTATATTAGAATAGAATCAAAGATGTATAAAAACAGGTCTGTTTATGTTCTTACCAACTATATACATGTTAGAAAGCTATTTCAAGTTGAATTTTAACACAGCGCCAAATTCCAATGTGCAAGCCTAAGGCCAATTTTACTTTCCCACATGTAGTTCATATTTAGGATAATTCTTGTGCTCCATGTTGATTTATTTTATTTATTTTAAGTGTGTGAGGTGTGTGTTGAAGGGGGTAAGTTTATATGCCGCAACCCTGTTTTCTACTGGACACTAATTTCCATTGAAAGAAGGGATACAAGTGTGTATGCTTTAGAGGCATGCAGTGATATCTAAACTGGATACATCAAAATCAACAAAAATAATTGTAATATTTCATTCATTTATATATATCTCCAACTCGTAATAATTTGGTTGCAAGCTTCTTTTTTTTTTGGTTGTAAGCTTCTATATACCCATCTTGGTGTGGTCTTTAATTTGTTCCCTGTAGAAGGGAAGCTAAGACTTGAAACCCTATACTTATGTATGGTAATGTGTGCTCTCTACTAGCTGTGCCACACTTGGCCCTGGAGCACATCTTTATAATAAAGGAGGTTTTTCAGCAAGGAAGACACACAAGCTAAAAGAAAGTTGTGGTATATATACACAATGGAATACTACTCAGCTATAAAAAATGGTGACTTCACCATTTTCAGTGGATCTTGGATGGACCTTGAAAAAATCATGTTGAATGAAATAAGTCAAAAACAGAAGGATGAATATGGGATGATCTCACTCTCAGGCAGAAGTTGAAAAACAAGATCAGAAAAGAAAACACAAGTAGAACCTGAAATGGAATTGGCATATTGCACCAAAGTAAAAGACTCTGGGGTGGGTGGGAGGGTCGGGAGAATACAAGTCCAGGAAGGATCCAGAGGACCTAGTGGGGGTTGTATTGTTATATGGGAAACTGGGGAATGTTATGCATGTACAAACTATTGTACTTACTGTTGAATGTAAAAAATTAACTCCCTGATAAAAAAAAAAAAGAAGGTTTAGTGATTGGGTCCTGGTGGTGAGAATCTATCTGGGTTTAAGCTCCCACTCTCCACTTGTTGGGGGAAAGCTTTACAAGTGGTGGAGCAGTGCTGATATATCTCTCTGTCTCTCTCTCTGCCTCTCTCTCTCTTTCTCTCTCTCTCTTTGATTTGATTAATCTTTAAAAAATAAATTTGGGGGACTGGGCAGTAGTGCAGTGGGTTAAGTGCAAGCACCAGCATAAAGATCCAAGTTCGAGCCCCTGGCTCCCTACCTGCAGGGGAGTCACTTCAGAAGCAGTAAAGCAGGTCTGCAGGTGTCTATCTTTCTCTCTTCCTCTCTGCCATTCTCTTCTCTTGATTTCTCTCTGTCCTATCCAGCAATGACAGCAACAATAATAACAACAACAATGGGAACAAAATAGGAAAAAAATGGCCTCCAGGAGCAATGGATTCAGAGTGCAGGCACTGAGCCTCAGGATAACCCTGGAAGAAAAACAAACAAACAAACAGATAAATCTGAAAGAATCGGTGCAGACTGCCAAATCTGTAGGCATTGAGTATAAAATGAAGTGTTCCTGAGGACATCTGAACTTTTCAGCTTTCTGAAGTAAAAGCAGGAAGACAGTCTATTGGTTTCCTCAGATTATTCAGTTTGCCTAATTCTTTTGATTATGCTCCTGGAAAGTTGAGTGAACATTAAAAAGTATCTGGTGGCTAGTCAGCCTATGGCAATTACAGCAAAGACTTGTTTCAGAACAACAACTGTTGAAAAACAGCTAGAAAAAAATTAAAAGCTATCAGCTGGAAAGCATCAGAGAGCTTTCATGTCAGCGTCAAATTGGCAAACGCTAGAAGAAGAAGCGTCAAATTGTGAGGCCAAGATCCAGGAGAATAAGGAAGCTTGGGGAATGACTCCACATCTGGGGCCACTTTCCTCCTTAAGTTAATTGCCAATTTAGAAAGAAAAGGCTGAGAGGCTAGGAACCCAAGCAGAGCTTTCAGTAAACTTTTCAGTAAGCTTTTCAGTATAACTAAGTGGGCACAAATTGGAGTAACAACTCTCTCAAAGATGAGGAGTTGAGATGAACGCCCTAGAGACAGAGTGAGTTATCAGAGCAAAATACCATGGCCATGTGAATTGGAAATCAACTTTCTGGGAGGTCAAAGGTCAGATTTTAACTAATGTATTCTTTGATTTACACAAGGTGATCATTGGTTGGGGATACCAAGGAAAACGGTTGTAGCTTATTCTCACCAGCATATAACAGAATACTGGAATGTATTATAATATCCTAGTAACTTATAATTTACATATTTTAATTTAATAGCAATATTATAACAAATATATTCTAATAACAAAAACCAAAATACATTTTTTTCTGCCTTCTTTCTTAGAATATAAGATAAAGGACTGGGAGGAGTAGCTTAGCAGCAGAGCACTTGCCTGGCATGCTGGAGGGCCTAGGTTCCATTTCTGGTACCATGTGGATATACAAAACACACTAATTGTTGAGTTCCACGATGATGGAGCTGTACTTGACATTTTTTCTTTATCTCTACCTTTCACACTCTATTTCACTAGATCATAAAATAACAATAAGATATGACTATAAACTGGAGAAAATAGGAAATAGAAAATAAAAAGAAACAGGGTTGGGGGGTGTGCCAGGTTAAATGTACATAGTACAAAGCATACGTACAGGCGGAAGGATTCCAGTTGGAACCCTGGCTCCCCACTGAAGGGGGTCACCTCACAAGTGGTGAAGCAGGTCTGCTGCAGGTATCTGTCTTTCTCTCTCCCTCTCTCCCTTCCCTCTCAATTTCTCTCTGTCCTATCCAACAACAACAAAAATAATAAATAAATAAATAAATAAATAAATAAATAAAGGGCTGCCAGGAGCAGTGGATTTGTAGTGTTGGCACTAAACTCTAGTGAAAACTCTGAAGGCAAAAAAAGAAATACATATACATATATATGACATCAAGAAATAGATATATATGTATATTTACATATATATATGACATCAAGATCACAGAGTAACAAAAAAGGGACTTTCCTGGACAGATGACTCCACCAATGTGTCCTGGAGCTCTGATTCTTCAGAACCCCACCCCAAAAGAGAGAAAGAGAGAGGCTGGGAGTATGGATTGACCTGTCAATGCCCATGTTCAGCAGGGAAGCAATTACAGAAGCCAGACCTTCCACTGTCTGCATCCCACAATGACCATGGGTCCATACTCTCAGAAGGATAAAGAATAGGAAAGCTATCAGGGGAGGGGATGAAATACGAAGTTCTGGTGGTGGGAATTGTGTAGAGTTGTACCCTCTTATCCTATGGTTTGTCTGTGCTTCCTTTTTATAAATAATAAAAAAGAAACTTTAAATTATTTCTGATTGGAGCATTCCAGGAGTTATATGAAAATTACATGTATAATATTTGTTAAAACAATGCAATTAAATTAAACTGGAATATAAAAGTAAAAACAAATGCTGTCCAAGATGAAATTAAGTTCAAAAGTGAGTTCAAAGAACTAGTTTAATGGAATGTTAAACTTGGATGGATAGTGATTTAGAGAACAGGAAGATATTTTAGAAGAAAGTATCCTGTGTAAAGAGCAATAAAAAGTGGAAAGTAGAGAATATGAGATATATGCAGTACAGTATGAGGTAACAGAACTTCAGAAAGAGATGTAAAGTGGCTAAAAAACATAAAGCAATAATGAAGATATAAAAGATGAGAATTTTCCAGACCAGAAACTCAAAAACATCAGTCAAAGTTCAGTGTTACTACACATTTCAATAAGGATGATGTTATCTAGAGAAAAGGAATGCTGGGGGGCTGGGTGGAGGTACAACCAGGTAAGTGCATATAGTACTAAGTACAAGGACCCACACAAGGATACTAGTTCAAGCCCCTACTCCCCACCTGCAGGTGGGGGGGGGTGCTTCACAAGCAGTAAAGCATATCTGGAGCTGTCTATATTTTTCTCTCCCTATCTTCTCCTCTTCTCTCAATTTCTCTCTGTCCTATCCAATAAAATGAAAAAAAAAAAAATGGCCACCAAGAGCATTGGATTCATAGTACTGTCACCAAGCCCTAGTGATAACCCTGGAGGAGAAAAATAAAGGGGGGCAGGGGATGCTTAAAAGTTATTTTATAGGACAGAGAGAGCAGAAGTGGAGGGGGCAGAGAGGGGAAGTTCAGGTGCTAGTTCATGATGATGGACCTAATTTGGGAATAAGAATGTTTGTAGACACCTATCTTGGTGAGATGAGAAATTGTTTTCACGTGCTAACAACTGCACTGTCAACCATTATCCTCCCAAAACAAATACAGGAAAAAATCATTGTCCATTGCTAAAAATAAAGAGAAATATTAATATCATAAAAATGTGTTTAGAGGGAGTCGGGCTGTAGCGCAGCGGGTTAAGCACACGTGGCTCAAAGCGCAGGGACCGGCATAAGGATCCCGGTTCGAACCCCGGCTCCCCACCTGCAGGGGAGTCGCTTCACAGGCGGTGAAGCAGGTCTGCAGGTGTCTATCTTTCTCTCCTCCTCTCTGTCTTCCCCTCCCTCTCTCCATTTCTCTCTGTCCTATCCAACAACAACAATAATAACTACAACAATAAAACAACAAGGGCAACAAAAGGGAAAAAATAAATAAAATAAATATAAAAAAATGTGTTTAGATTAAAAATATTCATCTCCTTTAAGTAGCAGTAGCTGACCTCCAAAAACAACAGTATGCAATGAAACAATTTCTTGAATGAGTATGCAATGAAACAATTTCTTCAGAGTGGTGAAAGTTCATGCCAATCTGGCATTCTCTACCTACTGAGGAGAATTGCTAACTCAAAAAAGGAGGACTAGTGAACATAACTTTCGGAGAACCAGTAATTGATAGGCTTTGCCATAGTCACATTTATCATAAATAATACTAAAAACAAAAGGAAAAGAACTCATTTGTGAAGAAATAAAGATCTGACAAGATGAATGTATGGTCGATCCTCAAATTGCCTTAAGAATGAAATGATGCTAATATGCACAAATACATAGTGTTACAGTGATTTGTCCTCATTTTAAGGCCAGAAGAAATAAAATAAAGGGTGTATTATAAGCAACAACATAGAAAGCAAAATAATAACAATGCTTATCTAAGGAATAAATGGGTAACTGTATTGACTATAAATGATACAAAGACTTGAGTTAAACTGTAATATGTTGAAAATGAGGTTCAATTCATCAGGAAACTGTAGCAGCTGAAAATTCTGATGCACATAAAACAGGTTAGTTGAAGTTGAGGCTAGAACTCAATAAATGAAATGTGAGGATGGCAGTCACCTAGGGAGATGTGGGTCCAGAAAAGCTATGATTTGGAAAGAAAAATGTTGTAGGAATAGACAACATTTAGATTAAAAGGAGATGTTAGATTGAAAGGAGAATGAGTCCATATCTAGGGCTAGGGTTAGTTAATGATAAAAAGGGTCAAGGTAAAACAGATTCCTTCTGAATGGAATCCACACATGACATCTATATCCCTTTTTCCTTTCTAGAGAGGCTGATCTCACAGAGCATAGTGGAGACTGCTAATATATATATATATATATATATATTATATATATATAATAATATATATATATTTTCATGTCCCTGACAATATTGTCCACTTATAAGATTTCAACCTCCCCAGTCTCTTTACAGGTTCTTCAGCTACAGGAAGGTAAACCTAAAGAATTGGTCTAGGCCTAAAACTTAATATCCTATTTTTGATCTCTTTCAGGTCCTCAGTTCAGTTTCTGTGCTATAACGAAGCATGGTAAAACATGCAGATAGGAATTTTAACCTGGATGGGATTACTTTTAATAATTTTCAATGATCATGATGCTATTGAAGTTTGCTACCCAGTTGGAAGGCAGTTGAGTTAAAGAACAACTGAAAAATGTGTTTGGGGACTAGAAAGCTACTAAGCAATTGAGCATAGGAATCACATGATTAAAGTTCCAGTTTCAGTACTTTGTACTACCTATACCAGAGCTGAGTAGTACTCTTTTCTCTCAAACATTGAAAGACTCAAGATTAAAGAGTTACAAATAAGTAAACTTCAATGAGCAATCAGATTATCGACTTGCTTCTCTATAGAAAAACCCAAAATAAATACATAAATGAAAAACAAAGTCAGAAATAACTGGCATAATACAGTCAAGGGTTGAGTGAAAAAAATCTCCATCCAAGGTTACTCTATCCAGCCAGGTTGCTAATCTATGAAAAAAAAAAAATGAGCTTTTCAGAAAAAGAAAAAAAATGTAATCCACTAGCCCTACAAAACATATAAAAAGCAAAACCTGGATTATCTTACTCAGGTGGGTGAAAGAGAGACAGGGAAATAAAGACAAAAAGTAAGGAAGGGAGGTAGGGAAGGAGAGAGAGAGGGAGGAAAGGATTTGGAAGGAAGGAAGGAAGGAAGGAAGGAAGGAAGGAAGGAAGGAAGGAAGGAAGGAAGGAAAGAAGGAAGGAAGGAGGAAAGGTAGGAGATAGCGGGCCAAGCCAAATGAAGACAAGTCTTTGGACTGAGATTGCAGAGTTAAGGTTATCAAAGGCAATTGGGTAGGAGAGTAGATCCTTAGAGTGAAGGAAGTCCAGTGGATATGATGAAGAGATATTGGCACTTTAATGGTAAGTGTGGCATATGCCATATTTTATTTATGTAGTTATTAACATTTTTGTGTAATCGGGATCTTGTATGTTAATATTTTTACCTCCTCAGGGCCAGACCTTGCATTCAGAGACAGAATGACAGAAAGAGAGGGTGGGATACTACAATAAGAGAACTTACCCTAGCATCCTGGCATTCCGATGTGGGACTTGAACCTAGACTATGTGCATGAAAAGTCAGCCACCAAGTTGCAGACCCTACCAGTATGTCATTCTGACTTCCCAGGGCAGATGGAACCTCACTTCTCCAGAGCCCTACCCCAATAGGAAAAGACAGAAACAGGCTGGGGATATGGATCTACCTGCCAACATCCATGCCCAGAAGAGAAGCAATTACACAAGTCAGAACTCCCACCTTTTGCACCCTATAAAGAATTTTGGTCCATACTCCCAAAGGGATAAATAATGGGGAAGCTTCCAATGCAGGGGATAGAATATGGAACTCTAAGATTGTATGGAATTGTACCCTTCTTATCCTACAATCTTGTCAATCATTATTAAATCACTAATAAAAACCCACAAATTTACTTATTTTTTTTCTTTTATTTAAGAAAGGATTAATTGGGAGTCGGGCTGTAGCGCAGCGGGTTAAGCGCAGGTGGCGCAAAGCACAAGGACCGGCATAAGGATCCCGGTTCGAACCCCGGCTCCCCACCTGCAGGGGAGTCGCTTCACAGGTGGTGAAGCAGGTCTGCAGGTGTCTATCTTCCCCCCCCCTCTGTCTTCCCCTCCTCTCTCCGTTTCTCTCTGTCCTATCCAACAATGACGACAACAACAATAATAACTACAACAATAAAACAACAAGGGCAACAAAAGGGAATAAATAAATAAAATAAAATATTAAAAAAAAACAGAAAGGATTAATTAACAAAACTATAGGATAGGAGGGGTACAACTCCATACAATTCCCACCACCCAATCTCCATATCCCACCCCCTCCCCTGATAGCTTTCCCACTCTCTATCCCTCTGGGAGGATGGACCCAGGGCCATTGTGGATTGTAGAAGGTGGAAGGTCTGGCTTCTGTAATTGCTTCCCCGCTGAACATGGGCGTTGACTGGTTGGTCCATACTCCCAGTCTGCCTCTCTCCTTCCCTAGTAGGGTGGGTCTCTGGGGAAGTGGAGCTCCAGGACATATTGGTGGGGTCTTCAGTCCAGGGAAGCCTGGCCAGCATCCTGATGACATCTGGAACCTGGTGACTGAAAAGAGAGTTAACATACCAGGTGGTTCACTTTCTAACAAAGTCCCAAAACCTATATATAGACCAGTTTCTGTGAGAGAGAGCATATGTTCACAGGTATCCATAAACTACTGCAAAATATATACCTGAAAGCAGAAGTACACTAGAGTATGCAGTGAGTATCCCCCTAACACTTCCTTTCCACTATTCCAAGTTTTGGGTCCATGATTGCTCAACAATTTGTTTGGCTTTGTATGTTAACAAATTTATTTTTTTTAAGTCAAGGACCCTACCTGTTGTGCAAACTCATCTACCCAGGTAACATATTTTAAAGAGTCCTGATATTGTACTTCCAAAAACGTTTATGCCTTATAAACCACAGATACAGATACAAACATTTTTTGAAGGAAGTACTTATACAAACATTTTTTAAAGGAAGAACTTGGAATAACAAAGGCTACTTCTTGTTTGAAACTCCCAGTGAATGAAGGACCACCAAATGATTAACATCTACAAAGTAGTAGAAGTGAAACCAAAGATCTGAAATAAATCTTAACCCTCCAGGTGCCTGTACATTTTCAGTTCTCACATTTTCCTTAGGCCTGAGTAATTCCCTCTATTTTCCCACCCAGTGTAATTTTCAAAGAAAGGCTATATTCTCAGAAGGTCCTTAACGGGACTGGCATTTTCCCTCTCCCCTGGTATCTGGAGGTAGATGATGAGCCCCAAAATCCATGAATGCAACAAAGCCTGTTAGTTGGTAGTCTTGCAGCAACACTAATGGTAATCCACACCAATTTGGAGCCAGATGCTCAGACCTGAGGCCATTCCCAAACAGGCATTATTAGGTTGGGACTGCCTGTCCATCAACCTGGATATCTCCTTTCCTGCATGCTTTGAATGCAGAGAGCTGTCTTGCAGGTGGGGAACAATTGCATTACCATAAACCTTCAATTAGAGAGCCTCCCAGGCAGGCTAATCTGATCCCTTTACAAGAGTTGCTGAAGGCAGCCAAATTCTGTCCTAGATCTGAATATTCACTTGCTCAGAAGATACAGGAAGTTACAAAAAAAAAAATCTGAGAAAAAAAAATCAGTAAATAAGTTTGGCACTTGAAAGTTGTACCAGACACTGTTGACCTAGGAAAGAAAAATATTTTAAAATTAGTAAGTAGAAAGCTGTCTGATTTTAACTGTGTAATTGAGGTGAAAATGAGTCTCTTTAAATAAAAATCTTTAAAATAAAGCTTTGGCTCTGATTATCATATACATGGTATATAACTATATATATACATATGTATATATATTGCTTTATTTATTTATTTAATAGAACAGAGAGAAATTAGGGGGCCCAGGTAGTGGCACACCTGGTTAAGTGCACACATTACAGTACACAAGGACCCAGTTTTAAGTCCCTGGCCCCCACTTACAGTGGGGAAGCTTCCCAAGTGCTAGAGCAGGGCTATAGGTGTCTCTCTGTCTCTCACCCTCTCAATCTCCCCCACCCCTCTCAATTTCTATCTAATAATAATTAAATAAATATATTTTTTAAAAGAACAGAGAAAAATTGAGATAGGGGAGATATATAGACTCCTGCAGCTATACTTCCATGAGCTGGAACCAGAGTCCTTGCTCATGGTAATACATGCACTCAACCAGGTACACCACTATCCAACCCCAGTTTATCAGATATTTTTAGAAAATGTTCAAGAATGTTCATAGAAGGACAGTGTAGCCCATAGACCACTCTTCTATGATTGCATTTACCACTTTTTAATGTTTATTTATTTTCTCTTTTGTTACCCTTGTTTTTCATTGTTATCGTAGTTGTTGTTATTGATGTCGTCATTGTTGGATAGGACAGCGAGAAATGGAGAGAGGGGAAGACAGAGAGACGGAGAGAAAGACAGACACCTGCAGACCTGCTTCACCACCTGTGAAGCGACTTCCTTGCAGGTGGGGAGCCGGGATCCTTAATGCCGGTCCTTGCACCTAAATTACCCTGTTTGAGGACTCAGATATAGATCCCATGTCCACATTTGCAGGATCCTTTATATTTTTATTTGGCAGATCAGAGAGAAATTGGAGGGGAGGGGAGAAAGAGGGGGAGAGAGACAGAGACAGACACCTGCAGACCCGCTTCACCAATCACTAAGAGATTCCCCCCTGTAGGTGGGGAGTGCTGGCTCAAACCCAGGCCCTTCCTTGCCCATGGTGATATGTAAGCTTAACCAGATGTGTCACTGTCTGCCCACAGTCCTATTCTTCATAAGATCTTAAGTGTCTGATTAGAAGCCTAAGTATTGTCACAATAAGGGACTAACTAGGGGGAGGTACATAGACCTAGGCTACTTTGAAAGAGCTATGGGGGTGGGGCAGGGAGTGATTTTATTCAATGGTATATAACTAAACCAATTTGTTTGGTGCCTTTTAATTCCCCAAAACTAAAGTGGCAAGGTATTTCTTTTTTAATATTTTAAAAAGAAATTGACCAATGCTTTTACAGTTAAGGAAGGTTCATGGATAAGATAACAGTAATCTTTGTATAATGTAGGTCAGTGAATAAAGGTCAAAACTGTTATATAGGCCACTGGGCCACTTTCTCAATGTTACTATGTAAACATGAAGTAAACAAATCATTTTGCTTCCCAGGCCCCCCAGGAGAAGTGGAGAGATAGTGAATTTAGAATGCCTGTGGTGTTTTTGTAAAAAGATAGTTTATGAAGCCAGAGCATAAATACTGTGATTATTCTAATGTCGACTGAATAAAGCAACATTGCCAGTAGCCTGTTCTCTCCTAGAAGCACCTCTGGAAGTCCCAGCAAGCATCCAACAGGTGAAAGGGCACATTCTTCATTAGTTAACCCCCAAGCAAGGTCGGAAAGCCTGAGTTTTTAATAAGAAAAGTCTTTTCCAGCCCAAGTTCCAAGTGTATTGACAAAGTTACTTATATTGCAATTTCAGAATAAATGCTTCTGGCAGAGCACTTGCCAGCAAATATCCCTCTACTAATCTTCAAGAGAAATGGAGGTGGGTGGACTATCATCACAGAGGTGGGGCTCCTTCCTTCAGGGCAATGTGGCATCTCACACAATACTGCCAAGCTTCCTGCCAGGGGAGACTCAGAACTTTAGGCAGTACTACCTTTTCCAAAGCTGAATCAAAGTTATTTATTTACTTTGTTTTCAGACCATGAATTTAACTGTGATTTTTTAAATGTTTTTTTTTAAATGTTTTGACATTTTTATTATTTTTATATATTGGATAGAGTCAGAAATAGAGAAGAGAGGGAAAGATAGAGAGGGATGGAAAGAGAGAGAGAGACATCTGCATCCCTGCTTCACCACTTGCAAAGCTTTCTCCCTGTAGGTAGGGACGGTGGCTTGAACCTGGATCCTTGTACATTGTAACATGTGCACTCAACCAGGTGTGCCACCACCAAACCCCATTTTTAACATGTTAAATTATCTCAAATACCATCATCACACATAAGGACCAACACAAGAAATGCTAAGGAATCTTCTCTACAGGATGTAACCCGAGTTAAAAAAACAAACAGCAACATGGTGATGATAACTGCCTTGGAAAACTGTCACCAGAATGTAACTAACTGCATACCTACGCATTTCACTGCATGTCTATGTGCAATTTTTTCTTGTGACATAAATGTACAGATACATGGACATGATTTGTTAATGTTTGGTAGCAAATTAAACATGTAATAGCCATCTAGGTCAAGAAAGCCATCTCCGACCCTCTTAGTCGCAGCTCTATACCTCTACTAAACACTATGCTGGTTTAAATGTCTTTTTGTTTGTTTATTTGTTTACCAGAATACTGCTCATCTCTGGCTTATGGTGGTGTGAGGGACTGAAGCTGAGACCTCTGAGAGTCTTTTATTGATTGATGTATTTTGCATAACCATTATACTACTTCTCCTAACCCGTGGTTGAAATGTCCGCACAAATCTGTGTTTATCTGTAGTTTGGTCTTAAAGTGTCTGTTTCTGAATACTACAACTAGAATTAATTTGTGTTTCGAAATGCGTGTCACTTGAATTATACTATGTACTTCTTTCTGTTTGGTTTCTTTGCTCTACATGTCTATGATTATTAACAGCATAGGCAAAGTATATCTGTGTGACTGACCTTAGCGACAGCAAGATTCAAAGTCACAGCAGAGCAGGTGGTCACCATAGATTAAAATGACATGATGTGACCCAATTTTCATGTATGTAAGATGGTCTTAAGTAGGTAGAAGTAAACAGAAGTAAAGAGATGTCAAATCTCCCATTCTCCAGAAAAGTAATACACTTAAAAAGTGAAAGAAAAAAAAAAGAAAAAGAAAAAAAGAAAGGGTAATCTGACTCTAAAGTTTCCTAAACACCATTTTAACAAAACATCTTGATGTTGTCCAAGAAGGCTGTAGCTAAGAAATTTTGACATCAGCGTATTGATACATAAAGAGAAGATGGTAGACATTCCACAAATTCTAGCCAAGATGGTCCTTTCAGACTATTTATATCTTGGGCTTGATTTTATATTTTATACCTTGTTCTTTGATTTCTAGGAAAGTATAAAAACAACTTTTTTTGTGTATCCCTACCACAGCATCACACTGGAAGTGTCTGAGGCAGAGAAGGGGGATTTGAGGGGGGTGGGGCAAAAGGTGTGTGTGTGTGGCAGGCAGTTTGCCATCAAGTCAGTGAGGGCATCTAAAGGTTATCCTTGAAGTTGATGATTAAGGGTGAGAGTAAACTGACAAGGAGCCAACAGAATCCTCAGCCACATATCCCTGCTGGAAGTTGTAGAATGTCAGGATCAACATTATGAAGTAAATATTGCGCACAATGGGGAGGGAATTAGCTGTGCAAGTCCCATTAATGCTAATGAGACTTCAGTGGTTAATTTCCCATGCCTTGTGCTGAATATTTGCCCCAATTAGTTATGTCAAGCTTGTGCCACACTCCAACCAAGTCTGTACTTTTGGGGAGGGGTGTGGAGAGGATGGGTAATTGTCCTCATCATTTCCCTGGATTTCAGATGGTAAAGGCAATGCTGAAGTCATCTAATCATATTGTTTGCTTCTTCGGATGAAAAGCCTGTGAGAGACTAGCAGTTTGCCAAAACTTTTGAAATGTGCAAGCCCTCGGAAATCATTGTTTTCATTAGTAAGCTACCTGCTGGGGCATTCTCTTATAAGAGACGGGTTTATTTTAGTTTATTTATATCACTCCAAAGAATAATTTTGTCTCTATTCTCATTAGACCTACAGTTTGGTTTAACATCCCTATTACTTCCATGATGATGCTCTAGATAATAGGAAATTAGAGGAGGTGCAGGAGTAATTTTTCGAAGAGTACAATTGGATGGATCAGCTCATAATGAGCTTTTATTCTTGCAGAAGTTATAAATGCATTCAATCCAAACAGTAAAGAATTCCTTTAAGCTTGAAGTCTAGCAAAAGAAAGGAACCCTGTATGCTGGGCAGCCCATCAGGCAAGAAAGACTGCAAATGAAATCTGACACTTACCTTTGAGGTGGTCAGAAATCTTTACAGTCTCACATGCCAAAATTCAATTGAAATTAGGAATTTATTGGCTCATCAAAACTTCAAGAATAGTGTTTTCATACATGTCTGTATCCAGATGTTCAAATAATGTTTGTTTTTGTCACACATGTGTCAACATCCTCACCTGTCTCAATTCTCATTTCCTTAGGCTTTGTTCTCCAATAAGTCTCTTCACTAGGCAGAAAGCAGGTCATACTCAGCTCTGAATACACACATTCTTTAACTTTTTTTTTTATGCAAGAAGCCTGTAGGTGAACCACAAAGTGGCTCACTTATTGCATCTACCTTAATCTTGGAGGTTCTCAATATCAGAACTGTGAAACAAAATGTGATGGTGCTTATAAATTACCCAAATTATGGTATTCTGTTATAGCAATTTAAACAGACTAAAAACACTATATAGGGCTTGCATAAGACACATTTGTGATTGAATGGAAGAGGCTATGCTAGGAAAATCTAAGTATGAATATTGAGATATTCACATTGTCTCTCCTCCTTCATATTTTCTCTCTTTACAAGAAGAATCAAGTAAATCTTGAGGAAGGCCGGGGGAATACAAACACTAAAATAGTCGCTTTAAGATGTGCCCCCAACTGTGTGAACTTTATAGCCTACCTGTAGACCCGAGGTTTGTAAATATAGGTGACACAGTAGACAGTAGACGGAGCATATTGCCCTTGGGTGTGAATTTCCAAGTTCAGTCCCCAGTATCACATGTGCTAGAGGGAATCTCTGGTTCTCCCTCCTCTTTCTCATTAATAAATTTATTTTTTAAAGATGCTAACAGGGAGTTGGGCGGTAGTGCACCAGGTTAAGAGCACGAGGCACAAAGCTCAAGGACGTGCATAAGGATCCCGGTTTGAGCCCCCGGTTCCCTATCTGCATGGGAGTCGCTTCACAGGCGGTGAAGCAAGGCTGCAGGTTTGTATCTTTCTCTCCCCCTCTCTCTTTTCCCTTCCTCTCTCCATCTCTCTGTCCTATCCAACAATGACAATACCAATAACTAACAATAATAACTACAACAATAAAATAACAAGGGCAACAAAAGGGAAAAAATATATTTTTTTAAAGTTTTAAAAAAAAGTAAAAAAGATGCTAACAGATGAACAGCTAACCAAGTCCAACACTTCAAAAATAAATCTATCAACACAGTTCCTGGTCTCATGAGTTTACATCAGTTTGAACAAAAACAGTTTCCTGATCTCCCTGTAGGGGTCCTTCTAGACCAAAGTGCACCTCAGATTGCAGCATTTTTCCCCCTCACCCTGTGAAGGTCAGATTGTAGTTCAAAAAGAATCCTGGTGACATAAATTATGTAAAACAATCACTTCAGGGTGTTAAACTGAACAGAAGTCTGAATTTAACTACCCAGCAAATCACTGAAAAGGGACTATAGCAATATCTTTAATAGATGATATAAATACTTAGGGCATAAAACTGCCTATTCGAATTATTTCCATGATAGCAATCCCCTTCCTCTCCCAGCCCT
The DNA here is from genome assembly GCF_950295315.1 of Erinaceus europaeus. Classification (NCBI taxonomy): domain Eukaryota; kingdom Metazoa; phylum Chordata; class Mammalia; order Eulipotyphla; family Erinaceidae; genus Erinaceus; species Erinaceus europaeus. Next base: position 56,598,465 of record NC_080176.1, read on the forward strand.
GATTAGGGCAGATAAACAGGCTTCCAAGCTTCTGATTTTTGGACACATACATGTTTCCACTTGAAGGCAACAACACCCAGACTAAGTTCTTTGGTTTTACTTGAGATGCACACCTGGAAAGTTATGAACAACAGCACATTAGCTCTGCTGTTTTGTGTTGGTTACCATTTCCAGCTGGTAGTAAAACTGTCAAAATGTAATCTGATCCTACATTACCCAGTAAACTCCAGCCCCCTACTGATCGATCCTCTTAATGCCCATCTCTTTTCATAACCACAAATCCATGGATCTACTGAGCATATGGGTATTCTTGCATAATCATTTCCCCCATCTGCACCTTTCACACAAATTCAGATACACATATTATTTTTTTCTCTCTAAATGGTGTGGCAAATATCTTGGGAGGCTGTGGGGAGAGGCAAAACTACATTGAGTTTCGAAATTATAGAAATTCAGGCTTGTGGTCCGGGAGGTGGTACAGTAGGTAAAGCATTGGACTCTCAAACATGAGGTCCTGTGTTCGATCCCCAGCAACACATGTACCAGAGTGATGTTTGGTTATCTCTCTCTCTCTCTCTCTCTCTCTCGCTCTCGCTCTTGCTCTCTCTCTCTCCTCCTCCTCCTCCTCTCCATCTCCCTCTCCTTTTCCTTCTCCCTCTCCCTCTCTCATTGATGAATAAATAAAATATTAAAAAAAAAGAAATTCAGCCTTATAATAAAATTTGCCATGGCTCTTCATGAACTATAGCTGTTTTCCCCTGAATAAAGAGTATTTATACTCAACTCCAAATTTCAAAATAAAAAATGAAATAGCATTCTCTCCTTCTTGATCTTCCTATTTATGTATTTATTTATTTATTGGTAATCCTTTGATCTGTTGTCTAGATACTAAATGACTGTCAATGACAGTCATTCAGTTGATCTTCTAAAACCTGAAGCCACATACTACATTATTTCTACCTCTCTAAATTTTATCAACATATGAAGGTTCAGCTCTAGTCCTGATTATTTTTTCATTTTGTCATTTAAATTTACTGTTGTCTCCATGTGCCTTTTGTACTCTGTCCATCCCCGTAGCAGGATACTTGTCTTTCAAATTTCTTGGGCTCATTATTTTTCGTTACCTGTGAATCTCAGTGATGACAGATATATCATCTTTGCCCTCTGTGTGTGCTTCTGTATTACTAGCAAATCACCAGTTCTCACAAGAAGTAAAATAAATTAGTGTTGATGACTATATAAAAATAACACCACAATCAATATAGGGTTAAATAGGAGAAAGTCAACTTTAACAGTGAAGACAACAAAAATTTGGTATGAGTCAAATGCTCTTCTCTGACACTTTGTACAGATTCATTCTTCAAAATAAAATTCTGAATACATAAAAATAAACAAGAGATACTCTTGGGGAACAGAAAAAGATGACTTGTTTTTCTTTTTACAAAGACTTTGAAGAGGAGATAAAAACTTCTGAAAGAACTTCAAATGGTTTTACTTGCAAGACTACAATTAGAAACAGCTTGCTGTGTCAGTAAGGTTATTTTCTTATAATATGTAGTCTATCAGGCAGCTGGAAATGTGTAAAATATGACTAATTCCTTAGGGGCCTCTTCCCCGGCCTCATCACTGTGCTTCTTAGGTTTCTGTGATCCCTTCCATCTGTGACCACATAGATAAGGACTATTTGGCTATGTGTGCTGTCTTTGTGGTGTTCTGAATGTATGATTTTGTTTCTAAATAAATTCTAACTTTCTTTCACAGAAAGATTTTTCCCCTATCTTCGAAAAACCTAATGCAAACCTGAGATGACTCAGAAAGCAAGCAACACATTTTTCATTAGACTTACTAAATTCCTTCCATTCCAAGTATCACCACGAAATCCAACTACATCTCCAAAGCCCTTCTATCTTTCCGTAACGGAACATGTGACAGAATGTCAATAAAATAGCATTCCTTTTCAAAATTCCTCTAGAAAGTGAGATGATGTTACACAGCAGAGCAGAACAATTTGAAATCATGCAATACAAAGATAGGCTGTCCACTCAGAAATGAGGCTCATCCCCCACATGGTGGCATCTGGTTACTAACGGGGACCGATTCCTGTCTTGGAGATGCCTGAACACACCTCTATTACACCAACGTAAACGAAAACCCCAAGCAAAGAGGAGGACCCTAAAGATTTATCTCGTGATATGACCACATTAGATCCTTTCAAATCCTTTAATTTGCAAAAAGTCCCAAAGTCAGTGAAGCAAACAAATAGCAGCTCTCTCGTCCCCCTGCTGTGGAACTTGGGTGATATTTATGGACAGGGAGAAATTCTGTTTTCAGCAATTTCCTAATCAACTAAGAACAAATGGGGAAAGCAAATCCATGAAATAGGAAAGGGCGAGACCACTGAGCTATGACCTATAAGGCGGCAGAGAAAAGTTAGTACCATTACGATATAGAGCCTCCTGTCCCAGTCAGAATGTGTTGATCATAAATGCTACAGCAGCTGAAGCTTGGGGGAAATGACCTGAGGATGTTAAAGCTACAGCCTTCTGCCAGCAAACCCTGGAGATGGAGGAGGGCCCTGAGAATAAAAAGGGGGTCAGGATGGAGCCTCAGATATCAATGGCATGGTGCACTGAATTCATTTATCATTTCCTTTGATGTAGTTCACAATTAGCTGTCTCTAGAAATAAATAAGGTTCAAAAAAATAATTCAAAAATACTTATTGAAGCCAGGCAGTGGCACACCCAATTGAGAATACACATTACAGTGTACAGGGACCCAGGTTCAAGTCTTCAGTCTCCATCTGCAGGGTTAAAACTGCAGGAGCAGTGAAGCAGTGTTACAGGATCTCTTCCTCTCTCACTCCGTTTCTCCCCTCAATTTCTCCCTCTTTACCCCAAGTAAATACATAAACTATTTAAACCAGTACTTAATATATATCAATAACTAACAGCAAATATGTGAAAATTCCAAAAACAGAAGTTCTGGTCCATACCTTCAAAGCAGGAAATGTTTCAGCTGAGTTTTGTTTTGAATTTGCTCTTTTATCATGATTTTATTGGGGAAATAATGGTTTCCAGTACAATTACCGACACATAGGTACAACTTCTCATCTTCCCTTAAAGGTCTCTATAGACCATTCTCACCCCAATGTGGGTCCACTTCCATTATCATGCACCAGAACTCTCCACCTCCCTTGCTCTCATTCCCCAGAGTCTTTTGCTTTAGAACAATACACCTCACTCAGTCCAGGTTTTGTGTTGTTCTTGGTGCACGAGGTAGATTTCTAGAATTTCCAGAGAGGGTTATGCACACATTGCATTGCTTTTGCTCAGGGTTGGGAATAATTACCTCTCCACATGAATGCATACCCCATTCTACCCTCATCTATACAGTTTTTAATATATATATATATATATACATATATATATTATATGTATATAATATGTATATATATATGCAGAATATATATATATGTATATATATATATTCTGCATCTTAAGCATTATAAGAAGATGAACCATTTATTGTTCATCCCAACTTCCCTTCTGAAATCTTAATTCACACCATAGAAAACTCTCAGAAAATCATCATTATAATGTGACTTAACTGTTCATACTGCACTCCAAATAGTTTTCCTTGATATCATTTTATTTAAAGAAGAGAATAATTTGTTCTTTCTTAGGACTAGACTTCCATTTACAGACTTAGAATCAGAGACTGCTCACTCACCTATGGGATATCAGGAACATCACTGCAGTATTTCTCCATACAGTGAACTCAAGGTGGTTAAAGAATGAGATAGCAACAGAGCTCATATAACTACAGAAAATACTTCCGTCCTCATTCAATTTCCTTTACAGTTTAATTCAGGAATCCTACCCTAGAGGATTTGGTGCATTGGCATAGACCTCCTTCTGTCTTTTGTAGCAGGTTAGTTAAGGGGGAAGTAGCTTCACTGGCCCCCCAGTGGCTGCTTCTTCCACTTTGCACTGTTTATAAAGGACCCCTAACTAGTAAGTTAATTCATTATTTATTTTTATACTTGAAAGATAAAATAGTGGAATGTATGTAGCCAAACCATCAGTCATACCTGAAAGTTACTGAACTTTACAACCTATATAATATTCATGTCAAATTTGTTTAGGTTGGTTTATAATCTTTGACTTCATCTTTTTCTTCGGTTCTCAGATCTCAAATGTAACACTTTCTAGACTTGATTTTCTTGTGAATCAGTGGATATATATTATATAATATATATTACATATAATATGGAACATGTGACAGAATGTACATATAATATATGTGTAATATATATTGTATCCATCAGGATAATAGCTGGGGCTCAGTGCCTGAACACTTCTCCGCTATTTAGTGTGCCATCCTCTACCCCTCCTCCTTTCTCTCACCTGAGAAACGGAAATAGGGAAAGTCAAAGAAAGATTCATGCAGTATTACTCCACTACTTGTGAAGTGTCTCCCCTGGTCTTCATGTATTGAAATTTGTGTGCTCTAGAGGAGACACCACCATCAAGCCCCAGAGTCCATATAGTAACAAATGTTTGTGTCTCCAAGTTTTCTAGAACTTCCAGAGAGGGATATGTTGATATTATTTCCTATTAGTATCAACTAATTTAAAAAGAAATGGTCCCATTAGTAATAATGACCACTGCCACACCTTGCATACTTCTTTTTTTCTTTTTCTTTTTCTTTTTTGCCTCCAGGGTTATTGCTGCAACTCAGTGCCTGCACTACAAATCCACTGCTCCTGGAAGCTATTTTCTTACCTCTTTTATTTTTGTTGTTGCCCTTGTTGTTATTATTATTGTCACTGCTGTCATCATTGTTGGCTAGGACAGAGAGAAATCGAGAGAAGAGGGGAAGATGGGGGGGTAGAAAGATAGACACCTGCAGACCTGCTTCACCATTTGTGAAGGTGAGGAGCCAGGGGCTCAAACCTGGATCTTTATGCTGATTTTTGCACTTTGCGCCATGTGCACTTAACCTGCCATGTTACCACCCAACCAGCCATTGCACACTTCTTAATGCACATTAAGTTCTTTGCAAAGTTATGAAAGGGGCAAGGAGACTTATAAGCAATCCACACTGGTGAAATGATGACTCTAGAACTTCCAGAACAATACAGATTATGGGACTCTAAGGGTTTGGATCTTGGCAGCTGTAAAATTCCAGGTAAGAAAGTTTCTGAAGCATGTAATAAAGGAGAGCCAAGGCCAGTGTTTGAGTCGGAACATGCTTTCCAGAGGTCATAGAGAAAAGAACAAAAACCAGGTCACAGACTCTCACTTGTTAGCATACAAAGTCTAACAGATGAATAATAATAAAGAAAACACTGCAAAGTAAATTAGGAAATGCCCCTGATTATAAGGACTGCTTTGATTTATTTTGGACTTCTAATAAATTTAGTAGTGGGATAAACTGTAAAAGAGAACAGTATTGCGATGAAAAAATGAAGGAAATTCAAGTGTGGCCACAAACTCAGTTAAATAAATACTGGTTTACGGTTCCTTCTATCCATCTCATACTTGTATATTCTTTCTTTTCCGCCTGAATCCTTTCTTCCAGATTTTTTCTGGAGTCTCCCATGATCTGGAACCATGACCAAGGACATTTGGCCTCAACAGAAAGGGTATCGATTTGCTACATATTTCCTGTCTGAATTTGTGGTGGAAAGTTCTCACTAAAGCAATGCCTGTGAATGGAAGCTTTGGGAAGAATCACAGCAAACATCTAAAAAGGGCTTTAGAGAAATCACAATACTTTCTAAAATAAAATACAACCTATATAAACCGAAAGTGACTTTGAGATGCTTTGCACCCGAGACACCACTACCCCCCCACCCCCATCTCATGTTCCCTTATGGCAGTTAAGGAGTTGTTACATTGTAGACAAAGGTAGCTGAAGCACAGGGACAGTCACAAGTAAGGAAGGGCTGAGGGACAGGTGCCTGCTGATCAGCTGGGAGTCTTCTTGGCACATACACCACACTTCACTTCTTAAGTATGTAGCAAGAAGACCTCCCAACGTTTACAGAAACTTAAAATCAATTAGTGTTTCTTAGTAGGTATTGTAACCTGTCCAGAGTCATAAAATCAGCAGTGCACAGCATTACTCTCCTCTGTGAAAAGCTTGAATAAATAAGGCATTTATAAAAATGAGTGGAAAATCTGAAGTGAATTGTGGTGACGCAGTATACTGGCGACCGTGGATGGAAGTCCCGACACAGTGCTGACATCAGCCTTGGTGACAGAGTATGCAGTGATCTGTGCAGGCAGATGGTGGACTGTGGGCACATCCAGTGTGTGCTGGTGTACAAAGAAAAGTACAGCCAGCCGGAACTTGCTCTCTTTTACTGCTGCTGCTTCTCCTGGTCAGAAGCAACTTGGTGGAGGTGCTCCAGGCATCCATGCACCATGGCTACTTCTCCTGGGAACTGAACATGTGTGACTCTGCTAGCCAGTAAACTTTTAGACCCCTCTACAGCCATGGGCAACCTTTACCAGAGCCGATAATTATTTATCTTATGGGACTAAACTTTTAATAACTAACCTCAGACCTTATGGACCTAGTATACTCTTAACCCTTGATAATAAGTGCTTATTTTTCCTTTTACCTGTTTCACCCTAATAAACCTTGTATTGTTTAAACCAGTTCCCAGCTCCCCGCTGTGAATCCTTTTACACGCCACAGCAGCCCCCCAAAAAACCTATTAAGTTAAATAACAACAATGAATATGCCAAGAACCATGAAAAAATAAGCTAAGAGAAATTGAATTATTTTGAGTCTCTGAGAGAGAGGGAGCAGTTGAGAATTTTATACATAATTTATAAGAAAAAATGTCCGTTCACTCAGGTATGCATTGCCATATCAGTTTGTGATAAAGATTAAGCAAGCTGTCCTTTTTTAAATTGAAATCAAATGTAGGTATGGAAGAAAATGAATTCTGAGTAAGGCAAAATGCAGGAAGTCACATGGCCAAAGATATACTGAAATCTACATGAAGTATTTATTTATTTATTTATTTTAACCAGAGCACTGCTCAGCTCTGGCTTATGGTGGTGTGGGGGATTGAACCTGGGACTCTGGAGCCTCAGGGATGAGAGTCACTTTTGCATAACCATTATGCTATCTAACCCCCTCCCTAAGTATTTTTTTAAAACCAAGTAAATTTGACCCTATTTATTTATCATTAATAATAAAAAGCAAAAAATATAAGAATGCCCTAGTTATGAGAAAAGCTTCCTGTTCTCATTCTCTTTAGAATCCAAGGAAAACTAGGCCTTGGCATAAATGGCATATATCTCGCTGGATATATATGTATATATATGTAGTCAGTATAGTTCTTAGGACTGGTCATTGTTTCTTAAAATGTTACCATAAAGAAACTTCTTGGGGCTGGGTTGTGGCACACCTGGTTAAGCGTGCACATTACAGAGCACAAGGACCAAGGTTCAAGCCCCTGGTCCCCACCTACAGAGGGAAAGCTTTGCAAGTTATGAAGCAGGGTTGTAACAAATGTCTCTGTCTCACTCCTTCTCTATCTCTCCCTCCTCTCTCAATTTCTCTCTGTTTCTACCCAATAATAAATAAATACTGAAAAGAGAAAAAAAGAAATTTCTAAATTGCAAAATATTTCCAGATATATAATCCCCACTAAGGTCTTGTTAATTTTCTCTAAACCTTAATTTTAGTAAGCAGAAATAAAGACCTTTGAGAGAGGGGCAGGGCCAAGATGACGACTTGGAAACAACACCTGGCATGAGCTCCAAAAAGCAGCAGCTTAGAACCTGGGATTCTCTGGACAGGCCACCAGGTTCCAGATGTTAGCATGATGTCAACCATACTTCCCTGGACAGACAATCCCACCAATGTGTCCTGGAGCTCTGATTCCCCAGAACCCCGCCCCACTAGGGAAAGAGAGAGGCAGGCTGGGAGTATGGGTCTACCTGTCAACGCCCATATTCAGCAGGGAAGCAATTACAGAAGCCAGACCTTCCACCTTCTGCATCCTACAATGACTGTGGGTCCATATTCCCAGAGGGTTAAAGAATAGGAAAGCTATCAAGGGAGGGGATGGGATGCTGAGTTCTGGTGGTGGGAATTGTGTGAAGCTGTACCCCTCTTATCCTATGGTTTTGTCAGTGTTTCCTTTTTATAAATAAAATAAAATAAAATAAAAAGGCCTTTGAGAGAGAACAATGAGAATGAACAATGATTGATAAGACAGCAGGAAACAAGGATGTATCGATGCTTTAATTTTGTTGGGAAATCTTCACAAAATCACCAGGAAGATCCTTAACAACAATCTCTAAAAATGTCCACCATCTTCAAGGAGTAAAGCTGTGTGCCATTCTCTACTCAGATGCTCCCTTGCCACTGTTTCCTAGATAAGCAGTGTATTCTAAAATTGTGTCTCAGTGTAAGCAAAAAGTTAATACAGTTTTCTCTTTCTCTCTATCTTTCAGAGTCCTACTGACTTTGCAGCAAAAACTACTTATGCCAAGTAGTCTCAATATTAATGCTAAAAAGAAAAAAACAATGAAATGAAGTAGCTTTTTATGGTTCCAAAACTCATTTATTCATATAGGTGCTAATTTATATAAACCCAAAAGGAAATTAAGCAAAGGGGGGTGTGGTATTATTCCAGGGTAACAGGAGAAGAAGTAATTTCTGAAAGGCACATGCAGCTAACTTTTACTGAAAAATATCTAACAAGGGGCCGGGTGGTGGTGCACCAAATTGAGTGCATATGTTATAATGTGCAAGTACCCAGGTTCAAGCCCCAGGCCCCCACCTGCAGGGGGGAAAGCTTTGCAAGTGGTGTCTCTCTTTCTCTATCCCTTTTTATCTTCCCTTCTCTCTTGATTTCTGGCTGTCTCTATCCGATAAGTAAATAAAGATAGTAAAAAAATTAAAAAATAACAGTCATCTGAAATAATTTTTATACTAGGAAATTTAATGATTCCAATAACACTGCCATAGTTACTATTATTATTCTCATTTTATGGATGAGGAAAATGAGGCTTTTATTATGAGGCTTTAGGAACTTCAGAGACTATCTCAAAATCACACAGGCAGTAAGTGTCAGGAGTTAAGACTTGAAGCTGTGGGATCAAGAAGCAATGGTCTTAAACACTACTTCTCTAAGTCAAAGTTAAAATATGGGAATTTATTTTCCAAAATTGTATCTTCCCAAAAAGCAAGAAATAAACTTCTCAAATCCTCAGCAGGTTCACTTTCTACATTACTCTTATACTTACTGAAATGCAAGCAATTTGTCAAAGTAATAGAATGATATTTATGATACACTTAGTTCTATACCTGGATTTCAAAAAATAATACTACATGGAGGGCCCTATATAGTAAACAATAATACATGGAGGGCCCTATACAGTAAAGGGATTATCAAATGAATTTCTTAAACAGTAAGAAGACATTCTAGTTGAAAGGAATGAAATGATTTAACTGGTCTCCTTTAAGCTTATGATAATTTTAGCCTTTCCAACTGTTGTCCATAGAACATACAATGTAAGTATAGTATAAATTCCAACCCAAGGCTACAATTCTGATCATTCTTCTTCTTATCAGAGAGTCAGTCTAAACATGGATCACAGAAAATACTTTCTTCTGGTCACTTCATTGAACTAGACACTGAGATGACCACCTGCCCAATACTTAGCTTAGTGATCTATTTTAAAGGTATTATTATTTTGACAATAACTTGTCTTCAATATGACAAAATGTAATTTTCTTTAGGATAGTGTCGATGATTCTTTGTAGAATAGGCTTATGTTATCTAAGCCATATATAGTTAAGAAAATAGAGCTGAATTAATTCACCTTTCCTACCACAAAGGTAATTCAATATATTGGTAAGAAGTTATCAATTTGAGGGATCACTGTCCAGCTTCATGAGGCCCTAGGAAAGTAGCTTGCCATGGCCAGGGGGTGGTGCACCTGGTTAAGTGCACATGTTACCATGCACAAGGACCTGTGTTCAAGACCCTGGTCCCCAACTACAGGGGGAAAGCTTCACAAGAAGTGAAGAAGTGTTGCAGGTGTCTCTCTTCCCTTCTCTGTCCTCCTCAATTTCTCTCTGTTCTATAAAATTAAGTAAATTAAGTTAAAAAAGAAGGAAAGTAGTTTGCCTGTGGGTTATAAAAAGGCCAGAGACAGAGACAGCTATAGCAGACACAGTGACGTGGGAATACCTCCTGACAGGAATGATTTTTGCCTTTTATTTATCAGAAAAGACCCAAACTTCTGAAGACAGACCTATTTGAAAGATGAACTAGGAAAAAATGGGGAAGATGGGCATGTCTATGTTATCAGAAGAAGGCATTATAAAAAGAAAGGAAGAGTTTTAGTAGATATTATACTCAGCTTTGTCCTACCTGGAATCCACCGTAGGGACGAATGAGTTTCAGAATTCCAGGAGAAAGCTGAGGCTGAGTAGCTTCTATTCAACTCCACATTTGGGGCTTATAAGAAAGTCACCTAACAGACTTCTAGCACAAACAGAAGTGACCACATAAGATGTATGCAGTGACATGGGCTCACTCAGAGGTCACAGAATAAAACTATGAGTTTTGGGGCTGGGTGGTGGCACACCTGGTTGAGTATACACGTTACAATGTGCAAGGATCCACCTTTAAGATCCCGGTCACCACCTGTAAAGGGAAAGCTTTACAAGTGGAGAAGCAGTACCCCAGGCAACTCTCTGTCTCTCTCCCTTCATATCTCCCCCTCTCTCTCAATTTCTATCTCTATCCAATCAATAAATAAAGATAATAAAAAAATGAAAGGAAACTGTTTTGAGAGAGGGATACAGAAAGCAACTCAATGAACAGCAGTACACTTGCCTAGAACTAAACTGGTCTGACGCACCCTTGCCTGCTCTGGCTTATAAGGCCAGGGATAAATTCCTTTAGATGACATGTACTTAGGGGCTACACTGTGGCATACCAGTTGAGTGCACATGTTACTATGTGCAAGGACCTGGGTTCAAGTTCTCAGTCCCCACCTGCAGGGGGAAGCTTCATGAGCAGTAGAACAATGATGTAGTCTTCTCTCTCTCTGTCTATATCTCCTTCCCCTCTCAATTTCTCTTTGTCCTATCAAACAAAATAATTACATATTAAAAATATTTGAAATATAGGTGACACGTATTAAGCATTTAATTGAGACACTGCGGTGTTATAAGTGTTTCCATTTTATAAATAAAAATGAAAAAAAAAAAGAATTGGGAAACTTCCAGTGGAGGGGATGGTATATGGAACTATGGTGGTGGAAACTGTATGGAATTGTACTCCTTCTAGACCACAATCTTGTCAATCATTATTAAATCACTAATAAAATATTACTTAAGAAAAAAAAGAGCTGAGCTGATGAGGGGTCAAGTGGTGATGCACCTGGTTGAGTACACAGTGCACAAGGACCCAGGTTCAAGCCTCCAGTCCCCACCTGCATGGGTAGAGCTTCATGAGTGGTGAAGCAGTGCTGCAGATCACAGGTGCCTCTCTCTCTCTCTCTCTCTCTCTCTCTCTCTCTCTCTTCCTCCCTGCCTCCCTCCCTCCATCCCTCCTTTCCCTCCCTCTCAGTTTCTGGCTGTCTCTATCCAATAAATAAATAAAGATGATTTTTTTTTTGCCTCCAGGATTATTGCTGGGGCTCAGTGCCTCCACCATGAACCCACTGCTCCTGGAGGCCATTTTCCCCCCTTTTGTTGCCCTTGTTGTGATTATTATTGTTATTGTTGATATCATTCGTTGTTGGATAGGACAGAGAGAAATGGAGAGAGGAGGGGAAGACAGAGAGGGGGAGAGATAGAGAGATACCTGCAGACCTGTTTCACCTCCAGTGAAGCGACTCCCCTGCAGGCGGGGAGCCAGGGCTCAAACCAGGACCCTTATGCCAGTCCTTGCGCTTTGCACCACGTGTCCTTAACCCGCTGCACTACCACCTGACCCCCATAAAGATGATTTTTTTTTAATTTTTTATTTATTTATTTCTCTGCATCAATAGATGCAGAGAAAGCCTTTGACAAAATCCAACACCCATTCATGCTCAAAACTCTACAAAAAATGGGAATAGATGGGAAATTCCTCAAGATAGTGGAGTCTATATATAGCAAACCTACAGCCAACATCATACTCAATGGAGAGAAGCTGAAAGCATTCCCCCTCAGATCAGGGACTAGACAGGGCTGCCCACTGTCACCGTTACTCTTCAACATAGTATTGGAAGTTCTTGCCATAGCAATCAGGCAAGAGAAAGAAATCAAAGGGATACAGATTGGAAGGGAAGAAGTCAAGCTCTCACTATTTGCAGATGATATGATAGTATACATAGAAAGACCTAAAGAATCCAGTAGAAAATTACTGGAAGTTGTTAGGCAATATAGCAAGGTATCAGGCTACAAAATCAATGTACAAAAATCAGTGGCATTTCTTTATGCAAACACTAAATCTGAAGAAGAAGACATCCAGAAATCACTCCCATTTACTGTTTCAGCAAAATCAATCAAATACCTAGGAATAAAGTTGACCAAAGAAGGGAAAGACTTGTATGCTGAAAACTATGAGTCGCTACTCAAGGAGATAGAAACTGATACCAAGAAATGGAAAGATATCCCATGCTCATGGATTGGAAGAATAAATATCATCAAAATGAACATTCTCCCCAGAGCCATATACAAATTTAATGCAATACCCATCAAAGTTCCACCAAGCTTCTTTAAGAGAATAGAACAAACACTACAATCATTTATCTGGAACCTGAAAACACCTAGAATTGCCAAAAACATCCTAAGGAAAAGAAACAGAAATGGAGGCATCACACTCCCAGACCTTAAACTATATTATAAAGCCATCATCATCAAAACAGCATGGTACTGGAACAAAAATAGGCACACAGACCAGTGGAACAGAATTGAAAGCCCAGAAGTAAATCCCAACACCTATGGACATCTAATCTTTGATAAGGGGGCCCAAAGGATTAAATGGAAGAAGGAGGCTCTCTTCAATAAATGGTGCTGGGAAAACTGGGTTGAAACATGCAGAAGAATGAAATTGAACCACTTTATCTCACCAGAAACAAAAATCAACTCCAAATGGATCAAAGACCTAGATGTCAGACCAGAAACAATCAAATACTTAGAGGAAAACATTGGTAAAACACTTTCCCATCTACACCTCAAGGACATCTTTGATGAATCAAACCCAATTGCAAGGAAGACCAAAGCAGAAACAAACCAATGGGACTACATCAAATTGAAAAGCTTCTGCACATCCAAAGAAACTATTAAACAAACAGAGAGACCCCTCACAGAATGGGAGAAGATCTTCACATGCCAGACATCAGACAAGAAACTAATCACCAAAATATATAAAGAGCTCAGCAAACTTAGCCGCAAAAAAGCAAATGACCCCATCCAAAAATGGGCAGAGGAAATGAACAAAACATTCACCACAGAGGAGATCCAAAAGGCTAACAAACATATGAAAAACTGCTCTAGGTCACTGATTGTCAGAGAAATGCAAATTAAGACAACACTAAGATACCACCTCACTCCTGCAAGAATGGCATACATCAAAAAGGACAGCAGCAACAAATGCTGGAGAGGATGTGGGGACAGAGGAACCCTTTTACATTGCTGGTGGGAATGTAAATTGGTACAGCCTCTGTGGAGAGCAGTCTGGAAAACTCTCAGAAGGCTAGACATGGACCTTCCATATGACCCAATAATTCCTCTCCTGGGGTTATACCCCAAGGACTCCATAACACCCAACCAAAAAGAGGTGTGTACTCCTATGTTCATAGCAGCACAATTCATAATAGCTAAAACCTGGAAGCAACCCAGGTGCCCAACAACAGATGAATGGCTGAGAAAGCTGTGGTATATATACACAATGGAATACTATGCAGCTATCAAGAACAATGAACCCACCTTCTCTGACCCATCTTGGACAGAGCTAGAAGGAATTATGTTAAGTGAACTAAGTCAGAAAGTTAAAGATGAGTATGGGATGATCCCACTCATCAACAGAAGCTGACTTAGAAGATCTGAAAGGGAAACTAAAAGCAGGACCTGATCAAATTGTAAGTAGGGCACCAAAGTAAAAACCCAGTGGTGAGGGGTAGACATGTAGCTTCCTGGGCCAGTGGGGGGTGGGAGTGGGCGGGAGGGATGGGTCACGGTCCTTTGGTGATGGGAATGGTGTTTATGTACACTCCTAGCAAAATGTAGACATATAAATCAGTAGTTAATTAATATGAGAGGGGGAAATCAATTGTATGTCTCAAAGGTTCTCAAAAGACAAACTGAATCTTTTTAATAGATAGGCTACGTATTTGATATGCGGACTCTCTCAAAAGCCTAGACCAAGTAGATTAGAAGCTTCCAATAGCACAGCTATATACAAGATACTGGGTACTGTACAGCAAACCATAACAAAGGGACTTTTCAAAGTTAACCCAATTAACAAATAATGTGATGATAATATTAACTATTGAGTGTCTTTTTGAACCCTAAGACAGCAGGAACCTCACATCTTCACTATAGAGCCCCTACTTCCCCCAGTCCTGGCACCCTTGGATAGGGCTCACTTTTCCGTATGCATCTCCCAATCCATACCAAATAATATTGCATCCGCCGATCACAACCTAACCAAAGCAACGATTGCCATCTCAACATGCTTCACCTCAGAGTGTATCCAGAGACTTCACGTGTGGAATGACAACCCTTCAGCTTCATTACTTGGGTGAGACCTTTCCTTTTATAGTACACTCTAATTTCATCTCAGGTAGTTCACTTTCTAACAAAGTCCCATAACCTAGACATACAACAGTTTCTGTGAGAGAGAGCTTATGTTCACACGTATCTATAAACTACTGCAAAATATATACCTGAAAGCAGGATTACACTAGAGTTTGCAGTGAGTACCTCCCTAACACTTCCTCTCCACTATTCCAAACTTGGGATCCATGATTGCTCAACAAATTGTTTGGCTTTGTATGTTAACTCTCTTTTCAATCACCAGGTTCCAGATGCCACCAGGATGCTGGCTACCTTCCCTGGATTGAAGACCCCACCAATGTGTCCTGGAGCTCAGATTCCCCAGAGACATACCTTACTAGGGAAAGAGAGAGGCAGACTGGGAGTATGGACCGACCAGTCAACGCCCATGTTCAGCGGGGAAGCAATTACAGAAGCCAGACCCTCTACCTTCTGCAACCTTCAAGGACCCTGGGTCCATGCTCCCAGAGGGCTAGAGAATGGGAAGGCTATCATGGGAGAGGGTGGGTTATGGGGATTGGGTGGTGGGAATTCTGTGGAGTTGTACCCCTCCTACCTTATGCCTTTGTTCACTAATCTTTTCTTAAATAAAAAATTAAAAAAAAAAAAAAAAAAGAAAGGATTAGTGAACAAAAGCATAAGGTAGGAGGGGTACAACTCCACACAATTCCCAACACCCAACCCCCATAACCCACTCCCTCCCCTGATAGCTTTCCCATTCTCTATCCCTCTGGGAGCATGGACCCAGGGTCGTTGAGGGTTTAAAAGCCTGCATAACAAGAAAAAAATTTAAAAAGCAGTTTATATTCAAAGTATTTGGAAGTGCTTTAAACATTTTCTTCAACACTGTACAGAAGATAAGATATATAGAACTAATTGATAGAAGGCTGTGGCTCTGAAGAAATTTAAACTGCTACTAAACTACTGAGTTTACAGCAGGTTTTAGATTGAACTCTTTAAACTTAACAGTTCTTAATCTCCATTCTTACTACTACTTGACTGTTTTAGGGAAATGAGTTTCTCTGAGACAGACAGCTAATACCTTACCCACCTCTTCTTTGCCAGAATAACACAGGGTCCATTTCATACTATAGGTTTGCTTGGTCACACAGAGTTTCTCAGAGAAGAAAGAGGTGAGAAATACTGTGTTTGAAGATAAATTAAAAAATCCTTGTAAGAAAAGTAGTGATATGCTAAGACATAGCCTCCCAGGCCCAAATGGCCTTAAGATTCTGAACTATTTTCATCCTCACAATTTCCTTGCTGTTTCATTTACTAATAAATAGAATTGAAATCTCAAACCATGCCTAAAGTGAGTGCAATAGTTAAACAAACAAATAAACAAACAATGTTCACAGTCCTGATCTTGCTCCAATAAAGGACAGGCTACTGCACTGACTCCCAGGGTATACAATAAAACCTTCTGTATTACTTGGTTCCCTAAACACTGCCCTGTCACAAGCACAATAAATTGTCTCAAAAAGAGCTAATACTTTGAATTACTGTCTGCACCAATTCTTATCTGCTAGAAACTGATAAAAACAATCAATAGGGAGTTTTTGTGTATTTGTTTCCAAGGAGATGATGATGTACTCGGGATTATTGGGAAGGCTCCCTCATCTCCAGGCAAGAGCAAGAACCACAAGACAAAAGCAGCCCCTGTGTTTAGTGACTTTGGATACATTCTTTACTTTTTCTTCAAAAGTTTCTCATTAGAAAATAAAGGGGGGGGGGTCATAACAATAGTTGCTCTGATTACCCTACACAGGAATGTATTAACTGTAAAATATGAGAATCCTAGAGGCCAGAAGAGCCCCTAATTACTAGAGACCACTACTTTGTGGTCTGAAATTAGTACAGAAGGGAGACTATATGGTTGCGCTGTAGGTATCCACTTACTCACTTGCCTTCCCCCTAAAAGCATGACTGCAGTTTGAGATTCAGATGCTGTCTCTGGAGATACAATCATCATTGTCTCATAGCACCAACAGAGTGTCTACATATTATAGACACTCACTTAGTAGGAGTGAATTAAATGAACAAAAATGAAATAAGTCAACAAGTAAATTAGATTCATCAAAGTGGGAAAACATTCAAATCTCCAGGGCTGGGTGGTGGCGCACCCAGTTAAGCGTATATGTTACCATGCCCAAAAATCTGAGTTTGAGCTGACACAACCCACCTGCGGGGCGGAGGACGCTTCACAAGCAGCAAAGCAGGACTGCAGGTATCTTTCTCTCACCTCTATACCCCTCTAACCTATCAAATTCCATCTGTCATATCAAATAAAAAGAAACAGAAAAATGAAGGAAAAGTGGTTGCCTGGAACAGTGGATTCGTCATGCAGGTACCAAGCCCCAGGTATAACCACAGTGTTGATAAAGCAAATTACAAAATGTTTGCTAAGTCTAGAAATGTATGTAACCCAGTTCAAGTCCCAGGTCCCCACATTCAGGGAGGGAAGCTTCACAAGTAGTGAAGCCTCTCCTCTCAATTTTTCTCTGCTTGAACCAATTTAAGAAATAATAAGTAAATATTAAAAAAAGAAATGTATATACCAAGGCAGATGATAAGGATAGTGATGGAGGTGTAGACAAAAATACCATGGACAAATTGTTTCATTATCAACAGAACCAACACTGTATATACTTATCATGGGTAAGAAATTGTCAAGACAATTGTCAAGACAAATGTCAATCATAATTCTCAGGTATTTTCTACATATTTTGTATTGAGATCATTCTATCACCAGGCATTTCATGAGCAAAGAAATAGAAGTGTCCATTAATTCCTAATAAGAGTAAGTATATGCAGTGGAACCACTATTAAATTACACATTATTGTATAATACATACACAAAACTGAGAAGTCAAGTATGCAGATTGATTCTTTAAAAACAAACACCATATGTAACTGCATCCAAATTTAATATAATGACATTTCCAACCTCTCAGAATCTCCTCTTTATAGTTCCATCTTGTCACCCCTCCCAAATATATCACTAACTTCTAACCTTTTATATTTTGTGTGTTCATTGTCAAATTTTATATACAGATGGCAATACAGAATGCATCTGGTATTTTGTGTATTTCTCCTAACAATTTATCGTTCTCAAAAAAAAAAATTCTCATTCTCACTACAGATGTAGTGTTTCATAGTGATCATATCCCATCATGCTAGTAGCATTGGTGAACATTTAGGTAGGGCTATTAGGAATTCCTATCTATGGCCCTGTGGTTATCTTTTTGTTACAATCAGTAGATTTTTTTCAAATCATTGCTCTGTTTTTTCTTTTGTCTGGTTTTCAGTTTTCCTTTGAACACTTCAACATCTGCCCATTTCTGGCTTCTTTGCTCTCAACTTAATTTAAGTCATTTAACCTCTGGTTTGGAATATTGTAATACTTATCAACAAATCTCTGTTTTTTCCTCGTTTTTTCTTTTCTTTCCTCTTTTGTTTTTCTACCACATTTAACATTGGGGCTCAATCTCTATACAACTTCAATACTCTTACTGGCCATTTTCTTTCTTTATCCCTTTTTTTGATAGAGAGAGAGGAAGGATGGGGAGCTGGTACTTAAATCAAGGTTGTCACACACGGTAATATGAACACTACCAAGTGTGCCATCAGGCTCCCACAATCTGCTTTCCCAAAGCATTGTCTTCACAGTACAAATAATGTCCCCCTCTGTCTCTCATTCTCGCATAAAATCCCCATTCCATCACTATTTGACAGTGATTTCTCATTAATATAAATACAAAAAAAAAATCTATGTTCTTTGTAACAAGTATGCTCAACCAGGTGCACCAGCACCCGGCCACATTTAAAAAAAAAAAAAGCTATGTTCCTTTCTGTCTGACATCTTAACACCACAGTGGTAGATTTTGCTGCTCTCTAAGCTTCGCGATGCCACCCAAGGATGACAAGAAGAAAAAAGATGCCGGATAGTCGGCCAAGAAAGACAAAGATCCAGTGAACAAGTCTGAGGGAAAGGCCAAAAAGAAGTGGTCCAAAGGCAAAGTCCGGGACAAGCTTAATAACCTCGTCTTGTTTGACAAAGCCACTTATGACAAGCTCTGTAAAGAAGTTCCTAACTATAAGGTCATACCGTCAGCTGTTGTCTCTGAGAGACTGAAGATTCATGGCTCACTGTCCAGGGCTACCCTTCAGGAGCTCCTCAGTAAAGGGCTTATTAAACTGGTATCAAAACACAGAGCTCAAGTAATCTACACCAGAAACACCAAGGGTGGAGATGCTCCAGCTGCTGGTAAAGATGCATGAACAAGTCCCACCTATTGTACATTTTGAAACATAAAAAACTTTATCAAAAACAAACAAACAAGGGCACTAAAGTAAAAACCCTGTGGTGAGGGGTAGACATGCAGCTTCCTGGGCCAGTGGGGGGTGGGAGCAGGTGGGAAAGATGGGTCACAGTCTTTTGGTGGTGGGAATGGTGTTAATGTACACTCCTAGTAAAATGTAGACATATAAATCACTAGTTAATTAATATGAGAGGGGGAAAATTAATTGTATGTCTCGAAGTTTTTTAAAACACAGACTGAATCTTTTTAATATATAGGCTGTGTAATTGATATGCAGACTCTCTCAAAAGCCTAGACCAAGTAGATCAGAAGCAACCAATAGCACAGCTATATACAAGATACTGGGTACTGTACAGCAAACCCTAATAAAAGAACTTTTCAAAGTTAACCCAATTACCAAATAATGTGATGATAGCATTAACTATCCATTGTCTTTTTGAACCCTAAAACAGCAGGAACCTCACATCTCCACTATAGAGCCTCTACTTCCTCCAGTCCTAGAACCCTTGGATAGGGCCCACTTTCCCGTATGCCTCTCCCAATCCATATCAAATAATATTGCATCTGCCGATTATAACCTAATCAACACAACGATTGCCACCTCAACATGCTTCACTTCAGACTGTGTCCAGAGACTTCAGGTGTGGAATGACAACCCTTCAGCTTCATTACTCGAGTGAGACTTTTCCTTTCATAGTATACTCTAATTCCATCCCAGGTGGTTCACTTTCTAACAAAGTCCCGAAACCTAGATATACACCAGGTTCTGTGAGAGAGAGCATATGTTCACACGTATCCATAAACTACTGCAAAATATATACCTGAAAGTAGAAGTACACTAGAGTATGCAGTGAGTATCCCCCTAACACTTCCTCTCCACTATTCCAAGTTTTGGGTCCATGATTGCTCAACAATATGTTTGGCTTTGTATGTTAACTCTCTTTTCAGTCACCAGGTTCCAGATGTCATCAGGATGCCGGCCAGGCTTAACCTAGACTGAAGACCTCACCAATGTGTCCTGGAGCTCAGCTTCCCCAGAGACCCACCCTACTAGGGAAAGAGAGAGGCAGACTGGGAGTATGGACCGACCAGTCAATGCCCATGTTCAGCGGGGAAGCAATTACAGAAGCCAGACCTTCCACCTTCTACAACCCACAATGACCCTGGGTCCATGCTCCCAGAGGGATAGAGAATGGGAAAGCTATCAGGGGAGGGGGTGGGATATGGAGATTGGATGGTGGGAATTGTGTGGAGTTGTACCCCTCCTACCCTATGGTTTTGTTAATTAATCCTTTCTTAAATAAAAAAAAAAAATTTAAATTTAAAAAAAAAACTATGTTCTACAAGGCTCAATCAGTACCAGACTACACCTGTATCTACGAATTGATAAAATTCATTGTTTCCCAGCCTGTTCACTCTTCTCCAGCTACTGGCCCTCCCTCCAGCTTCAAAACAAAGCTAGAAAGATTCCTTCTTGGTACATTATAGCGTAGTCAGAACTTTTGCATTTCCAGATTCTTCCTTTTTTTCTCAAATTAATGTCATCTTGGAGAGGCCTCTTCCAATAACCTAATGTAAAATAACATCCCTTTTTAGGTCATTTTAAAGCTTGCAAAAAGGAACTCACTCCACTGTCACACATGTCTGTTATCTAGTTTTCTATTTTTAAAAGAAAGGGGAAAGTAGAAAGGAGTAATAATAGCAAAGCTCTGTTTCATCATTCATGGAGTTGCCTTGGTTCTGGTCATGGTGCTCCCAGGTGGTGCCGGTATTCAATCCCAGGACTTCTTACATGGAAAGACATGTACTCTGCCTTCTGAACTATCTCCTAAAACTTCTGGTCTCTGTTTCCTTGTTTTTTGACAATCTTAGTGTTCATACTTGTTTAACTGAAAAGTAACTTAAAATACATAAAATTTACACCTTTGCAGTTCACTCCTTTGTTTTTAGTAGTTTCATATAGTTGTACAGGAACCACCATTAATTTTAAAGCATTTGTATCCCCTTCAAAAATTATACTGCACAGCTCAGCTGCCACTTGCTATTTCTCCTTTCTCACAGTCTCTAGGAACCAGTAGTGATTTTTCTGTCATGAAGACTTGACTATTCTTGAATTTTACAACATAGACACATGTATACACTGTGTGCCTTTGTGTACAGTTTCTGACACAGAGCATGATGTTTAGGCATACCGTGCTGCAACATTTGTCAGCTTAATTCCTTTCCCTTGCCAAACAATATTCCATTGTGTGGCTATATAACATTTTGTATATCCATTTGCCAGTGGATGGGCATGTGGTTTGTTTCCTTTGGGGGGTGTTAGGACAGGTATTCTAGAATATTTTGTTATGAACAGTTTGGTATCCTTTTATGAGAATTCATGCATTCATTTCTCTTAGTGATCAAAGACTAACTCTTCCATCCTCTACACCTCTGTTTATTTACACATGTGAATCAGTTTTCAGGGATTTTATGTGGACCCACTAGAGAAATTACTCTAGGTCAAGCTAGGCATGTCCTTCAGCATATGTAGAGAAAAATGAGAAAAATAAAGGAAGCAAATGACTTTAAATATTCAGGGCTGCTGCTGCTGCTGCTTACATCAAGAGTGAAGTCTTTTTTTTTTTAAATCTTCCTAGCTGTGGGAATTTATCTCAAAATCCTCTTAGAAGCTCATTTATCTCTCAGCAAGGTTGTTTAAGACCATCAAAGCACAGGACTTGCCCCAGTGGAGCCCAGACCAATGGTCCATCCAGTCCAGGATCTCGCCTCTGAGAATAGCCAGTGTGGAATGATATACAAAAAGAAACGAAAGTCCTTACAGAAATGCACCTAATTGTACAACGTCGGGGTAGGGGGTTTGAGGCAATCTCTTCTAAGCCCAGCTGGTGACCAATGTCTGCCCTGAAGCAGGAGGCCTGACAGCCCTTGTAACTCTTAGCCTGGCAAGCGTAACTACTGGCTCCATCTCAGAGCATGATTTTCCTCTTCCGGTGTCTTTTGAAAAGAAGGTTAGATATTTACCACCCAACAAGTTTGCTGCTATTACATTATGGCAGGCCATTAGAGTTAATCCAGTAGCAAAGGGAAAGGATCTTCAGAGGAGTTTAAGTCCAAAGTCTAGAGCATTTGCTACTATTTCCTCTAAAATATTTATGTTTTTCTTAGCCTGACTTTTCTTTTTTTATTTCTTTCTCTGCTTTTATTTTTGATTTTGATTTTTTGTCTTCTGGAAGAGAAATACCCTTTGCATTCTGCTTTGTGGAGATGTATTCATTGAACGTCATGCCATTAGCTAAGTAATTTTGTTCATCTTAAGTGAAAAAGCAAGGAGAAGATCTTTGAGCAGAGTGGTTCCTCCATATTTTCCCAGATGACACAATGCCTCTATTTGCAAAGCCTTGAGAAAGAGAAGTAAATTATCCATTCATTTAGTTTTTCATTAAAATCTGAGTACTAAAAGATTAAACTCCTGAGGTACAATGGAAATAAAGGAGATTTTATACTTGTAGTGGTAGGGTTTCCATTCTAGTGTCGTAACAGAAACACTAAAAAGAGAAAAATGGAAAAGGCATGCAAGTTTACAAACTGGAGTACAGTCTATCTAAAGAAAACAATGAAGATGTTGAACCAGGAAATGATTTGACAGAGGCAGAGAAAAGGTTTAGTTTAGTTTTGTTGTTTTTTGTTTGTTTACTTTTCTTTTTCTACCAATGATACCAAATATAGGAAGACTGGAGGTCCTGAAGAGAGGAACAAGGCACTGAGATAGCTATGTGGTCAGGATGTTCCAGAATGCAGCTGCAACTCCTCTCGTGAGAGTGCAGTGTAAGAAGAGGAAATATGTCAGCAGGTGAGCAAGGTCTCTCTTGCAGAATCTTTAAAGGCATGGGGCATAGTTCAGACTTTACTTTCATGCAGTGGAAATGTTTAACTTTTGAAGTCATTGGCTAAGCAAACAATAATCACTGAGAAAAACTCCCCATGAGGGGTCTGGGCGGTAGCACAGTGGGTTAAGCACACAGGGCACAAAGTGCAAGGACCAGCTCAAGGATCCTGGTACAAGCCCTCGGCTCCCTACCTGCAGGGGAGTCGCTTCACAAGCAGTGAAACAGGTCTGCAGGTGTCTTTCTCTCCCCCTCTCTGTCTTTCCCTCCTCTCTCCATTTCTCTCTGTCCTATCCAACAATGACAACAGCTATAACAACAATAACAAGCACAACAAGGGCAACAACAAGGGCAACAAAATGGGAAAAATGGCCTCGAGGAGCAGTATATTTGTAGTGCAGGCTCTGAGCCCCAGTGCTAACCCTGGAGGCAAAAGAAAGGAAAAAAGAAAGGAAAAACTCCATGATATAAGCATTTTTTTTCCTTGCTCTGGGACCAATGGACCAGGTTGGGTAGAACAAGGTAGCAAATCATGTAACTAATTTCAGTGAGATTCTACAGGTGTGGTTCAATTTGTGAGCGATGAAGGATTCTAAGTTAAGACTGCTGGGTCAACTCAGCTTCTCCATTTGTTATCTTGACTTATGTGTTTGGCTTGATAAACTCCCTTGACTTGGCACCAAATTTGACCAGTTTTGCTGGATCTTGTGTTTCATTCCCTTGATCTTTCCCTCTGATTGTCATCCACTTAACTCAGGGTATGTAATCCTGATGGACAAATCCATCCGATCCCTAAAATCTGGTTCCCTCTCCAGTGTAATTAGTTACACCACATTGAACACATCGTCTCAAACTTTGGAATTGGATGGCAAAAGAATGTAACGCAGCTCCAACTTAAGCACTTTTTCACCATCATGCACCAAGATCCCCAGCCCTCCCCCATGGTCTCTTTCCTTCCCCTCCTTTCCTATAATCCTTTGCTTTGATGCAATATGCCGCCAACCCCAATCCAAGTAAATAAGATCAGAATTAGAGATCATTCTTGTTTCTTATCTGAATTCTATAGCTAGTTCTTTGTGTTTGTGAAGAGAGACCACCTTGTGTTAGGATGTTAAACTGTGCAAGAGAAGAATCAGCAACTTGAAAGGAGATAATGCATTTTGTGCTAGGATATTTGACTCATGTAAAGAGACAGACTACCCCACCTATAAGGGGAAAGCTTTGTAAGTGGCGAAGCAGGGCTATAGGTGTCCCTCTGTCTCTCTCCATCTCCATCTCTCCTTCCCTCTCGATTTCTGACTGTCTCTATCCAACAAGTAAAGATAATACAAAAAAAAAAGACTAAAAATCTTTATCGCCAAGTAAGAAAATATATCCCTTCTGCCTATTCTTATTTCCTTGTGATATTCTATCAGCAGAGGTCAATTAGACTCATTAAGGAATGCAACCATATCTTTTCAGATTTTTTATAGACTTCAGGCAAGAAGTCGAAATGCTTGGGGAAATGTGTTCTGAGCTTTGCCATCCTCTAAGCACTTGCATAATAGTGAGGTACATGAACAGTTTTAAAAGGAGATAGCATTCACCCATCCAGAGAGTAAGTCGTTGAGTGGAAAATGCTAATTCTAAGACCTGGTGCTCTGGAGACATTTATATTCACAGTGGGGAAAGTAGCCAGTGAGTGCAGGCTCCTCTGTCAAATCCCTGGAAGGGAATTGGAGAACAGAAAGTTCTCATAGGTTTTGAACTCTAATACATAACCACTCTATTTGCTTTTGACAAAGTGCAATCTAATTGTAGTCTGATGACCTCAAAGGGGACCATTCAATGATTAAAATCAGAAGTCAAGAACCATGCTCCTACTTTTTCTTTTTCATTTCCAAACCATAAAACTTAATGAGGGAAATTCAAGGCCTTATGGAGGATTACAGCTTTAAAAAATGCTTTTAAAATGCAGAAAAAAGACCATATGGACTGATCTGGACTTTTTAAAGTTGGCTGCAGCAAGTGTTGCTGAGTCCCTGGTCATTACTTTTTAATCTTTCATTGACAAGGCAAAGCTTCCCTGCAGACTCAGGTCTGGGACTTGTTATCTTCATTTCACTGGCCCTTCTACCAAGAATAGGAGGGCTGACAAAATGCAGACTTGACTCACCAGGGAACAGGAAATGGATGTTGAAGCTCTGCGGATGGTTGAGAGCAGTCACTCAAACTCCCTATGGAAGCTTTTAAGTGATGTAGTGCTTATTTAGTAGCTCCAGTGAAAAACAATGAAAGGAAAGAGAGCAGTGAAATAGGAGAGACAACAGAAGAACAAAAAGTAGGAATGAGACAGGAAGGAAGGGAGAGGAAGTAGTAGGCAGGAAAAGAGAAGGAAGGAGAGTGGAAGATAGGGAGAGTAGATGGAATGGAGAAAGGAGGGAAGGGGAACCATGTAGTGGTACACCTGGTTGAGCATAGATGTTACAATGTGCAAAGATCCAGGTTCAAGCCCCCTAACCCAACCTGCAGGAAAAGCTTTGCAAGTGGTTCAGTAGTGTTGCAGGTATCTCTCTGTCTCTGTACCTCTCTATCACCCTTTCCTTCTCAATTTCTGGCTGTCTCTAGCCAATAAATAAATAAATATGATTAAAAAATAAAATAAAAGATAAAGGAGGAAAGGAAGGAAGAAAAGGGCGTTGACAGGAATGTAGGAAGTGAAGAAGATACAGTTTTAAATATGGTTAAAAAATTCTAATTTAGGGAGTCGGGCAGTAGTAGCGCAGTGGGTTAAGTGCAGGTGCCGCAAAGTGCAAAAGCACGCATAAGGATTCTGGTTTGAGCCCCCGGCTGCCCACCTGCAGGAGAGTTACTTCACAAGTGGTGAAGCAGATCTGCAGGTGTCTATCTTTCTTTCCCCCTCTCTCTCTTCCCCTCCTCTCTCCATTTCTCTCTGTTGTATCCAACAACAACGACATCAATAACAACAACAATAATAACTACAACAATAAAACAACAAGGGCAACAAAAGGGAATAAATAAATATTTCTAGAAATCATGTTATCATAAGTGCAGGACCAGAAGCAGAGTACATGAGGACAATGTACAGCAATATATGTCTCCATTGCACATGTCTAATAACCCCAGAATACCTCACCTGTGAGTTAACCACTTACAAAATAATGGAGAAGGATAAGTGATAATGAAAAGGACTTGGACTAGACTTTATGGTACATGAACTGCCTAGTAGGTGCACTTTGAATTTTTCCAAAACAGTGAGTCTGGGATATTCATCTATTCAGAAAGCTACACTGAATTATTCTTTGGAGATACTTATTGTGAGTTCTTTTATTTATTTTTTTAAAATATTTATTTATTTTCCCTTTTGTTGCCCTTGTTGTTTTTTTATTGTTGTTGTAGTTATTATTGTTGTGGTTGTTGTTAAATAGGACAGAGAGAAATGGAGAGAGGAGGGGAAGACAGAGAGGGAGAAAGAAAGATAGACAACTGCAGACCTGCTTCACCGGCTCTGAAGTGACTCCCCTGCAGGTGGGGAGCTGGGGGCTCGAACCGGGATCCTTAGCAGTCCTTGTGATTTGTGCCATGTGCGCTTAACCTGCTGCACTACCGCCCAACTCCCATGTGAGTTCTAACTGGATTTCTCAGATGCTGTGAACAATGCTTCCTAAGTGCCCAAACACCTAGTGACATTTATAAGAGGCAACATTTAATAAAGGTCACGGAGCCTCAGCAAATAAAGGTTCAATATCTAATAACAATAAAATATTCCATTGTAATATCATTCTTTTATTAATGAATATTCAAGTATTAAGACTCACACATTAAAAGTTCATAATATTAAGGATAAGCTTCTGAACTGAAGTTAATTTTTGCACAGAATTTCAGGTTTCAATATTAATATTATCTTTTGTACCTCCCCCCCCGAAAAAAAAATCTAAAAATGAGAAACTGGTAGGTGATGAAATATAGGCACATCATGTGCCAATCATTGTTGAAACTGAATGACAAAGGAGTAGAATTCAATATCCCATTTTCACTACTTATGCACATTTCACATTTTCTATAGCACAAAGACTAAATCATATTATCATGTTATATGTAACTAACAGGTAGAATATCATATACTTCTATATTTAACAGAAATAGATCTTATTAAGTGACATCACACCATGTTAGTATTTTTTGCATTATAACATGTGCTTTCAACTAAGTGTACCACGACCCAGCCCCCTCATGTTGGTATTTTTAAACAATTTTATTTAAAATGTGCTGGAAACGAATAGAAGCTTAGTCATTTAGGTAAGTATGTTGACTGGCTATGGAAGAAGGGCAAACGCTAGAAGAAGAAGGATACTATTATCATTTAGTGGATGAGTAAATTACAACCAAGGGAGTTACTAACAAGTATGTATTAAAAAGCAGAACAAGGTGGTGAATCCTGATAACACGATGGAGAAAGAGGTGTGAGGTAGAAAGGTGACACACTGAAAAGAAGATACACTGAAGTACGGCAGGTATAGAGACGGAAGAGGAGGAGGGACTGAAGGGCAGAAGGTAGAAGATGCAGAGGTAAACACCTTTTATTAGATTCCAGACTTCTGTCCTAGAAGTTCTTACCTGCAGTCACTAACTTTACATTGAAATAACTCTTTGTCATAGGTACAAAGGCTTAGAGTGCACAAGAACCTTTTCCAAAATTGTTTGAATTCTAAGTAACTAAACTACGGTTCCATGTCAGGCACAAAGAGGTGCTTAGTTGCCATTAAGTCATGTATGTAGTAATCATTTTATCCAACTTTGAGCAAGAACCAATAATTATACAGAGTATTTCATTTGGTGTACTATGAAGAGCATGATAAGTTATCAACAAATACTATTTGTATCTCCATTTTGAGAACAGAAAAAATGAAGACTCCATGAATTTATTTACTCAATGGGCAACATAACTTAGAGAAGTCACCATAAGATTTTGTAAACTGACTTTAAACAGAAATCCAACCTTTGACAGAAATGACAATGAATGCCACTTCATTACCTTAAGCAGTGTAACCCGCATTTACAAAAGCAGACTTATATGTTACTAGTGAGTAATTACATAATTTGATCATATTTATAATGTTGACTCATAAATTCTCATTAAATATTACTTTTTTATTTAAGAAAGGAGACATTAACAAAACCGTAGGATAGGAGGGGTACAACTCCACACAATTCCTACCACCCAATCTCCATATCCCATCCCCTCCCCTGATAGCTTTCCCATTCTCTATCCCTCTGGGAGTATGGACCCAGGGTCATTGTGCCAAGTGGTCCATTCCCCAATAAAGTCCCCAAACCTAGATATAGACCAGATCCCCTGAGATAAATATTACTTTTTACTTAAAAGAACATTTTTACCACTTTGAGCTGATAATAATATTCTCTACTTTACCAAGCAAATCACAAATCATTTGGCTCTAGTATCCACACATCACCTTAACCTGCCTGTCTCATCACCTGTCTTAGGTGATGAAGTATCTTTCCTCTGTTAAGGGGACTCTTCATATGTGCTCCGAATCACAACTTTCCTCACATTCTCAAGGTTTCAGCATTTTAAATTGCTCCTCTTTTCTTGTACACCATCTCCTACAAATTGCTCATGTTAGTAGTATACACAGTATCTCTTACATCATAAAGAGAAGGGAAAGAGAAAGCTAAAATGGAAAAAAAAAATCTTCCTGTGCTTTATACCTTCCTACCAGATACTAGACTTTTTTATTTCTCTCTTTTTCAGCTAAATTTTTTAACAAGACTTGGACATAATCTCTACTTCCTTTGCTGCTCCTTTACATTTAACAGTATATTCCAGCCTTTTTCCTTCTTCCCATTTTCACAGAATTGGTCTATATTTCAACAACAATAAGCCAGATCTTTGATTCTGATTTATTTCCATTCCTAATCCCCAGGGCCCCTCAGAGCCTTGGCTTTTCTCCATTACTTGGTTGTTCATTCTGTCTTTTCTTTTCTTTTTTTAATTTTATTTATAAAAAGGAAACACTGATGAGACCATAGGATAAGAGGGGTACAACTCCACACAATTCCCACCACCAGAACTCCATATCCCACCTCCTCCCTTGAGAGCTTTTCTATTCTTTAATCCTCTGGGACCCAAGGTCACTGTGGGATGCAGAAGGTGGAAGGTCTTGCTTCTGTAATTGCTTCCCTGCTGAACATGGGCATTGGCAGGTTGATCCATACTCCCAGCCTGCCTCTCTCTTTCCCTATTGGGGTGGGGTTCTAGGGAATCAGAGCTCCAGGACACAGTGGGGTTGTTGTCTAGGGAAGTCTGGTTAGCATCATGCTAGCATCTGGAACCTGGTGGCTGAAAAGAGAGCATACAAATCCAAACAAATTGTTGACTAATCATGAACCTAAAGGTTGGAATAGTGCAGATGAAGAGTTTGGCGGGAGGTGGGAGCCTGCCATTTTGTAGGTAGCTAGTAGGCATATTTTAAGTATATTCCAAAGGGCCTGTGCATATACTAGTTTTTTTTTTTTTTCCTGAGCCTGAAATCTGATATGATCCAAGGTTTTATCTGGGGAGATGATGCCATGGCTAGAAAAAGGACCAGAAAGCTGGATCAGGGAAGAGAGTAGCTCCCAAATATGGGAAAGGGGTATAAATATTGTTCACTGTACACTCCTTCGATTTGATATGATCTGGAGCCCATATTCAGTTTAGGAGCCTATGTGACCTCTGCATCCCTGAAGATCTGAGCTCACATTCTGTGGTCATGAGTAGGAATATTCCAAGTTGCCCCAATATCAGGACCCATCTTCCTCAGGTGTAGCATAGAGTATGTTGTCCATCCTCCCTTTGGAGGATGGAACATTCTCTACCATTGCTGATTCAATTTAAGGGCAAGATCCTATGTTGGTCCACAAAGGGGTCTGCTTTATTGTTCCTGGTAGAGATGACTGGTAACAATGGACAGAGGGATTTATTCAAGGTCTAGGGTCATCATGTTTGTTTGGGAATCTCAGGACTCCCCGAATAGGGACCCAGATGATGGGGTGGCCTGATAGTGACTAAAGAGTAATCGTTAAAGTATGCCAGTCTCTTGCCTTTATTCAACTTTTGTAGTCCTTGCTTTGATAAGGTTAGCATTAGAGTGACTGAAGGAAGTGTAATAGGAAGTAGGTAAAGAGGGTATTTAAGTCTAATTAGATACTATTTTATTAGGAACTTTATACTGACTCACTTCAGACTATTGTGTACTTTAGCTTTCAGGCATATATTTTGCCCTAATTTATGGATACATGTGAACATAAGCTCTATCTTAGGAGACCTGGTCTGTATTTTGTGACTTTGTTAGAAGTGAATCACCTGGAATGGAATTAGAGAATACTATGAAAGGAATGGTCTCATTCAAGTAATGAGGGTGAATGGTTGACATCCCATGCCTGATGTCTCTGGACACAGTCTGAAGTGAAGCATGCTGAGGTGGTACTTGTTGTGTTGATTAGGCTGGGATCTGCGGATGCAATATCATTTGGTATGAATTGAGAGAAACATGCAGGAAAGTGAGCTCCACCCAAGAGGTTCCAGGACTGGGGGAAATATAGGCTTTACAGAGGAAGTGGAAGGTTCCTGCTTTCTTAGGGCTTAAGAAGGCAATAGATAGTTATTGCTATAATCATATTATTTGGCAATTGGGTTAACTTTGAAATATCCCTTATCATACACAACATCACCATAATTTATGTCCTATGACATAATTTGTATATAACTGTGCCACTGGTTGTTTCTATTCTCCCTGCTAAGTTTTTAAGAGAGTCAACATATCAAAGACTCAGCCTATGGTCTGTGCATTAAAAAGTTTGAGACATTCAATCAATTTTTCCCCTCATATTGATTAAATAATTCTGTCTTTTCTAAGATCATCTTCTCCCCGGGGTCATATTGTTGGGATTACCCAGGATTTTACCTGTAAACTCTGCATATCTTTTATTTATTGATTTATTCATTTATTGGATAGAGACATCCAGAAGAAGAAAAGAAACAGAAATGGAGACATCATACTCCCAGCTCTCTATGGACATCATAATCAAAACAGCCTAGTACTGGAACAAAAATAGGTACACAGACCAGTGGAAAAGAAATGAAAGCCCAGAACTAAATTCCCACACCTATGAACATCTAATTTTTGATAAAGGGGTCCAAATTATTAAATGGAGGAAAGAGGTTCTCTCCAATAAATGGTGATGGGAGAACTGGGTTGAAAAATGGAGAAGAATGAAACTGAACCACTTTATCTCACCAGAAACAAAAGTCAACTCCAAATGAATCAAAGACCTGGATGTTAGACAAGAAACTATCAAATACTTAGAGGAAAACATTGGTGGAACACTTTCCCACCTAAACCTCAAGGACATCTTTGACAATACAAACTCAATTGCAAGGAAGACTAAAACAAAAACAAATCAATGGGACTACATCAAATTGAAAAGCTTCTGCACAGCAAAAGAAACCATCACCCAAACAAAGAGATCTCTCACAGAATGGGAGAAGATATTCACATGTCACACATCAGACAAGAGACTAATAACCAAAATATATAAAGAGCTCACCAAAGTTAGCAACAAAAAAGCAAATAACCCCATCCAAAATTGGGCAGACGATATGAACAGACTATTCACTACAGAAGAGATCCAAAAGGCTAACAAACATATGATAAAGTGCTCCAGCTCACTGATTGTGAGAGATATGCAAATAAATACAACATGGGCTTTACAGAGAAAGGGGACTGTTCCTGCTGTCTTAGGGATTAATAAATACTTGAAATATAAAAAACTTATAGTATATATACAAATGAGGGCTTTACTCAACCTAAAAAATTGTTTCAAATTA
Source organism: Erinaceus europaeus (assembly GCF_950295315.1). Classification (NCBI taxonomy): domain Eukaryota; kingdom Metazoa; phylum Chordata; class Mammalia; order Eulipotyphla; family Erinaceidae; genus Erinaceus; species Erinaceus europaeus. Next base: position 56,630,379 of record NC_080176.1, read on the forward strand.
TTACATTCTGTCTGTCCAATTTTAATATTGGGTTCAAATTGTTAATACATTTCTAATTTCGAAATATTAAATCTAAAAGCTTAGACTCAGAAGAACAGAAACAATTGGTGGCGTCACTTTATAAGATACAGCTATAGGGAAATAGCATAAAAATACATAAGTTATGATGAGGTCTTGTATGATACAGCAAATCCTAATGGGATTTTCAAAGTTAACCCAATTGCCAAATAATTTGGTTATAGCAATAGCTACTTACTGCCTTGTTAATCCATAGGACAGCAGGAACCTTACACTTTCTCTATAAAGCCCATATTTTTCCCACACCTGGAACATCTAGGGTGGGGCTCACTTTCCTGCATGCTTCTCTCATGTCATACCAATTAATACTGCACCTGCTGATCTCAACCTAAGCAATGAAACCAGTACCACTTTGGCATGTTTCACTTCGGACTGTGTCCAGAGACGTCGGGCATGGAATGTCAACCCTTCAGATAAATTACTCTTGTGAGACCTTTCCTAGCTCATAGGACTCCTTAATTCCATTTTTGGGTGGTGCACTTTTTAATAAAACCTCAAAACCTAGATATAGACTAGGGCCTATGAGATAGGGCATATGTATAATCTCTTCAATGGTTATGCTATTCATAAGCCTCAAATTCACACAGCAGCAGATAATTGGTAATGAATCACCATAAATTAGAATGATCCCATATTTCAGTATTTCACAGAAGTCAGATGAGGCTATGCCTGAGAAGACTGAGATATCTCCACCTATAGAGTATACTGAATGAATGCACCACATAGGCTACTTTGGATGGACTCCAGAACCCAAATTCCTGGATGGCAATTCAGGTTGCATCCAGCTAGGCAAGCAGTTTACTCAATGGTGCTTGAAGAGATTCAATGGCCACCCTCCCCACTCTCCTGGCAAAGACAAGGATGGTTTCCTGCACTCCCCTCTCCAGCTCCCTCAAGAACAGTCTACTTAGACAAGATGACATTTTATACATAATTTCTCTTTTAAATTTCTAAATATTAATTTAATTTTTTTCTGAACTTAAATAGAGGGGCAACCTTAATTTACTTTGGTTCTTTGTCCTTGTAAGAGTTTGGCCATTCATTTAGTTAACAAATATTTATCTAACATTGAGCATCTGTCAGGCAACATTTTTATCATGATTTACTTTCAAATAAATTGAAAGCCAAAGAGATAATTTTTTTTCTTGGCTGCACATTTATGCATTTATGTTTGCATCATGTGGATGGAGAGATGAATTTCAAACCTAGTGTTAAATATAAAGTGTGTGAATGAAGTATATATTCACAGCATTGTTTAAAAGGGTAAATGTTAGCATATTTAGTTGAGTGCTAAGTTTAACAATGAGAATCAGAAATGGAATGTGTATTTGCATGACCACTGATGGTTGACTTCATTCTCTTGCATTTTGTATTTAACCCAGGAAAATCAACTTAGCAAATGTTTTTCCATGTGTTAATAGCACCATTTCAGCAAGATCACAAATGGTAGTTAAATATTTAAATTTCAATATAAAAGTATAGATGGCCATTTTTTCATGATGTCTATGATGATAATAGTTGTGCTTAGTGCTTAACAGCAAATCTCTCACTTTCCCCGTGCCCCATATCCTTCCTCTCTCTCATATACAATTTGCTTATTATTTTCCCACAGATAACCAGAGGATGAATATTTGGCGTCAAGATAGCTGGTGCCTTCAGTAGCTCAGCAGAGCAGTCTGTGTGATGCTTGTGATTCCATTTGTCACAGGAGTCTTTATGAGGGAACAGAAGATATAACGTTGCCTCATTTTTCATTTCCTCTTATCTCTCAGATTTCGGTCTTCAGCTGCTCTGTTTTCCTGTACCTCAACTGAAGTCGACATTATCAGTGCGCCACCTGCTACCACCATTACAGTTGAGGCTCTGTCAGCAGTTCCAGGAGAGTTTCCTTCCAGAGCATCAAGGAAACTCTCACTGGACAGGGAAAACCAAGTTTCCTAATAGGGTTACTTAAGTAGTGCAAAATAAAGACAATCCACAATTAATTCCAATGGAGGAATACTCTTTGAATTTTAAGACATTTATAATTGTATGAAGCATTCAACCCACTATATAGTAGCCAGTAAAAGAACAGAGCTAGTATGATTTTCGTGACTTGCACTCATGTGGATATCATGTCTCCCTTATACTCTATAGGTAGAAATGGCCAGGCTGAGGCATGCAAATCAAAGATAAATAAAGATAAATAAAAATATGAATGAGTCAGTGGAGGGATACTTACGCCAAAGAGTGCAAGGAAAACTGAATACTCACTCTAAGGCAGGAAGTAAAGAACAGAACATGGCTATGACTTAGTTATAAATATGAATTTCAGAGTGAAGAAAAGGAGAAATTGTTTGATAATTAGGGAAAGACAAAACATAAGATTATAGCACCATTTCCATTATGGGAAAACAGAGGAAACTGACTGCTGTCTATTGACCCCTGCTATCCTTTTTGATATTGTTTCTAAGAATTCAATCTTCTATCCTGGACTTAATCTACAATTAGTTTATAGATAGCACTCCCCCTCCTTTTCTTCCACTAGAATTTATCTCCCCTTTGATCATAGCTTCCTCAAATATAGACTTCCAGGAGTAAGATTTTTTTGTTTTATTTTTTTTTTACATATTCTACACATTTTTATTACTGTCATCCTACATAGATACATTCCTGCACCAGAATTTATTGTTAATTCTATACTAGTTTTTTTTTTCTATCAAGTCTCATACCTCTACTTGATCTTTAGGTTCATTCTTTTTTATTATTATTATTTTTATTTATAAAATGGTAACACTGACAAAACCATTGGATAAAAGGGGTGCAACTTCACACAATTCCTACCACCTGAACTCCATATCCCATCCCATCCCCTGATAGGTTTCCTATTATTTAACCCTCTGGGAATATGGACCCAGGGTCATTATGGGGTGCAGAATGTCTGGCTTCTGTAATTGCTTCCCCATTGAACATGGGCGTTGGTAGGTCAATCCATACTCCCAGCCTGTCTCTCCCTTTCCTAGTGGGGCAGAGCTCTGTGGAAGTGGGGCTCCGGGACATATTGTTCAAGTCGTCTGCCCAGGGAAGTGTGGTTGGCATCATAGTAGCATCTGGAACCTGGTGGCCTGTCTGGAGAATCCCAGGTTGAAAGCTGCTTCCTTTCGGAGCTCAAACTAGGTGTTGTCTTCAAGCTACATCTTGGCTCCACCTAGGTTTAGTCTTAATCATATACCCACCCTTCTTAACTCTTTAGACAAAAAGCTTCAGCACAATCCCATCCCCTGCCTCTTAGGATAGATGATGTGAACCTCCGCTCAAGATCTGGGGATCTATGAGCTACTGAGTAATGCTTTGCTGTTAGCTTTCTGTCAATCTGCCTGGCCACCTAGTATGTACATGACATCTGCTTGTCCTCTTTAATGGAAGTTGTAATTTCCTGGATGTTGGAATTGTGTTTTAAGCCCAGATGAGTAAAACAACACTAAGACCTACACGGGTTTGCTGGGTGTTCCACAATCTGTATGTTCTTCAGATTTCTCCATTATATTCTAACTGTATTCTTCTTCAAAATGCACTGGTTCTCTTTATGGGCCATGATCTCACCAAATTGCATTGAATTGATGCACAGCAAGTACTAAAGACATTTCACAACTCGCCACAGAAAAGACCAGGAAAATAATATTATAAAGTGCTTTTCAAGTCACTAAAGGCACCAGATTGATGAAAAAACAGAGTTTATATTTCTGGCCCTGTACCTTTGATGAGACAAGAAAACAGAGGAAAAGAAACTTTAGCCTGGAGGGACTACAATGGGAACAACTATAACCACGGGAAGTTCTACTCAGCGATATCCACACAACTGGTATACTCCCTGAAAAAGAAGGAGCTATTGATTTCCAAAGCATCCTATTCACCCTCTTCGATTGTTCCATCCCAAGTCATTCTTGAGGGTTTCTTTTTTTCTTTTCTTTTCTCTCTTTTTATTTTATTTTTTTGTCTTGGAGCATCTTGTAAGTTTAGAAATGAACTCTATAGTAACCTAAAACAGTTGTTGCCCAAGTGTGAAATGCTACAGATAATCTTAGGTGATACACAAGTTTGGCAAATAAACTTTAATCACATAGTGAGAAAGTTATTCCCTTTTCAATTTTCTTTACACTCTTCTCATGATATGAAGGATAAATTCTCATTCAAGAATTTCTCATCTTTAACACTTTCCCCTCCCAACCCACCTTTTTTTCTTTTCTTTTTTGTCAGAAAAGCTTAAGTCTGCAGACATTGAGCTCAGATCCTTTGGCAGGTAACAACATATTTTATTAAATTAATAAAATCACTTAGTTATATCTATTTTCATATAGACTGTCTTATTATGGAGAGTGGTGCAAAATATTGAATCAAATTTACTCTTAAAACACGTGTCTGGTTTTTGGGTTTTTTTAAATATTTATTTTTATTTATTTATTCCCTTTTGTTGCCCTTGTTGTTTTATTGTTGTAGTTATTATTGTTGTCATTGTTGTTGGATAGGACAGAGAGAAATGGAGAGGGGAGGGGGAAGACAGAGAGAGGGAGAGAAAGATAGACACCTGCAGACCTGTTTCACAGCTTGTGAAGCGACACCCCTGCAGGTGGGGAGCCAGGGCTTGAACCAGGATCCTTATGCGGGTCCTTGTGCTTAGCGCCACCTGCGCTTAACCCGCTGCGCTACAGCCCAACTCCCACATGTCTGGTTTCAAGAAAGTTGATAGGTTTGAAGAAAAACATAAGCAAATGAAAGACAGATGTTGTGTGGTATGTAGCAGTAGACCTGAGGAAAAGTCACTGAGATGCCAGTGGCTGGTTGCAGTTTTATCTGGGTCATATTTTCACATTTCTTCCACTGTCCTACAGAATTCTCTCACCCTCCCTATCCTTTATTTCCTCCTTCTCAAAATAAAATTTCAGTTGCAGTGCATCTTGAATGGCTTGACAGTAAGTACACAACTTGCTAGTATCTGTTCATTTCATGTTTGTGTTATTATTATCACTAAAAGCTCAGATATACTCGAGGGAATGAGACAGTTAGCTCACCCAGCATCACTTGGGGAAGCTGGAATGGGGTGGTGAATGAATCATATCAGCACAGAATGGGAACATAGATCCCATTCCAGTCTTACCCTTACCCCTAATATGTCCAGTTGCACAAAATGATGGGGGGGGGGGAGGTAGGGAGAAAGAAATCACAGTCCTTGAATTTTGGTAACTGATTTCTCAAAATAAAATGGCGTATTCTTTTTTTACTTTCCTTAATCTCACCTAATAGCACCAGCATATTATATTCTACACACTGAAAGCTGGGTGTATAAATCTTTGCAGACACAGTGAGGCCTTGTTGGGTTTGCCTGTTGTTTCTGAAAAGAGTATAGGGGACATAAAATGTAAGTGAATCAAGCCCTCAGCTAGCATTTAATTGATAAGAACTAAAGCTAATATTAGATAACAAATAAATGGTCTGTTGCACAGGCATTTAATTAAACACCAAATTAATGCAGTAATGACCTACTGGAACTAACAGCCAGGAATGCTTTACTGCGCGCCAGCATCTGGACGCATTCACCTTCCAGTCCCCCGCCTCCTTCCCCCGCCTCCATGGCCAGATACATTATAAAGAAATACATTCTCACATATCCTGTGTGTCCTCAAATCTGTATGTCCCAACTCATCGTGCATAACAATCTACTTTGCCCAAGAAAGCTTGACTATTTAGCAAACTCTCTACCAAAAAAGTCCCAAACCTCAGCCCTTGGGACTGCTTGAAACCCTAGTCTTGTAGCCCTTGGCTGATTATATGCTGCCTTGAAGATTAATTGCAGACAGTGTTTTAGATAATGGCTTCAGAGAAGAGCATGCAAAATCATGAAGGGAAGCTCAAGAATCAATATGTGCCTTTGTCTGGGCCTATCTGGGAGCTTTCAGTCATACAATAAAATACATAATAGGTATAAGAGATTAACTCCAGTCCGATTTACTCAACTCACCCCTATTGGATTTCACACAGTTCATCTAAACTGCACTCACATGAACCTAATGCTGACTTATGTCCACAAGTTAGAGAACAACGCTGGAGGCACTTTAGGAATGTCACTTGCATACTCAGACCATAAGAATCTCTTACACGCCATGTTCCTCTTTTGAACTTCCCTTTGGTACACGAGGGAAGACTCATTTCAACATTGCCCTTCAAACATTTTTGTCTTTCTATGAACAAGTTCATTTCAGTGAAGAAGTGATTTTCAGGCCCTAAGAATCTTTTATTGGTGTACCATTCTAATTCAGGGTGTGATTTCTCCTGATATAAGTGATCTTTGTTGGGATACTTCTACAAAATTCTGGGGTTTGGTATGGTTTAATTTTTCTTCCTTGTAGAATGAAGACAGAAAACTTTCAGTGTTTCAAATGATATGAATTATAATGTGTGTGATTGCATGTACACACAAGCATTCCTCTATAGAAAGATGCTCTGATGAGCATAGACTAATAACGCTCCTCAATATTAGGTCCTATCCACTTTTCAGACAGGATCACCAAATTGAACTTGACATAATGACTTAAAGCCTACTGATACTAGACTTAACATTATATAGTGGGGAAAAAGTGTATTATGTGTATGATTGTATCTATCAACACAGATTTTCTAGTTAGAACTAGTTTCTCTCTGAAGGACTCTCCTACTTATTTTATCATTCTCTATTCCCTTTACTTCACTATCTCTTTCACATCTCACTCTCACCCTATTCCCAAATCTATCCTTCTTTCAGAAACTTTATTCCTTCATCTTTCCACAGAACTTCCCGTGTAATTCTTCATACCTTATATTCCTGCCAATGGGTGTTAAAAATACTTTTCCCGCTGGACGCCACCGGGGCCAGGGGTGGTGTGCTCCACAGGGGGCCCTCCCCTCCCCCCACACCCTCAGACTGCACCCCAGCCTCAGCTGGCTCCTCTCTGACAGCTGCCCTTCTCTGGCTGCCCGGCCGGCTCAGATAACTCCCAGGACGCTCCTTATTGTGCAAAGCAATATCGTGAAGACAGCTGGCATTAAATTCAGCTTCTTGTGAAAAACCTCCCTTTACAAGGGTGCTCTTGTTGGAAACTCAAGATGGAAGAATACCATAAAATAGAGGTTATCAGAAGACAGAATGTGGGGTTTTACTAAAGCAGTTCTTTACATTGGCTATTAGACATTAGTTCTGTTTGTTGTACATTGGAGTTAAGTGCAAACACACGTGGTGTATGTAAAATGGACACAACAGGAATAATTGTATCAGGAGTAAACATTCGTAAAGCTGATCCATGTGTCACTTGCATGGAGGAGCAGATTCACCCGTATGACCATTCAGACTTTCTGCCTGGAGATGACCCTGCCAGCAGCAGTGTCCATCTGACACAGGGCATTAACAGAGCTTATACCACTCCAGCATCCATGCCTGCACCTTGGCTGTTCCACATGGTGCTGAGGATTTGCATGGCACGGATGCTGTTCCTGCCACTCTGCTCCCCAAGGGGAGATGACCACCCAGCCCCGGGCCCAGGCCTGCATTGCTGCTGCTACACAATGCTCTCTGGGCCACTGGGCTGCTGTGCTGTCAATGAAGATGAATGATGGTCTGGGTGTTCTGCTGGTCACCACTTACCCCAAGGCTCCCACGTGGGGGCTTTCTCACCAGCTGTGCAGAGCTAGGGGCCGAACACCCCCACTCTGGTGTAATCCTGCTACTATGAACACTACAGAGAGGCCTCGAAGGAAGAACAGTCAAACTGTGCCACATCTCAATTCCTTTGAGTAGCCAGACCTCCACAAAGCTGAGTATAATGAGCACAGCAGGCGAAGTGTGGCTGTGAGGAAAGCTCAGCCCACTGCAAGCCTGGGGTGACATGCTCTACAGCATCTTTGCTTCCTGCTGGTCCAGTCGGACCGGCTAACTGTGCTATCTGCTCTGAATTATTTTTTAATGATGTTTGTCTTAGATTATTATTCACCCCACAAAAAAATTGTATATTTACTAATCTATAGAATACAGAAAAAAAGTAAAAAACATACTTTTCCCATATTTGGGAGCTACTCTCTCCTCTGATGCAGCTTTCTAGTCCCATCTCCAAATCTGACACCATCTCCCCAGACAATACCTTTAGCCCACCTGCATGTTAGCTGTCAGCCTCAGGCAAAAACTGGTAAAGTCATGGACCCCTTTGACTATACCAAAAAAAGACATACTAGTTTTCCCCAAAATGGAGACCCCAAATCTCATCTGCTATATACTTGCCTTTAGGTTCCTGAATATTAAACAATTTGTTCTGCCTTCCACTGTGATGCTTTTTCAGCCACCAAGATGCAGATGCTACCATGACACCAACCTGGCTTCCCTGGGCAGAGAACCTCACCAATGTACCTTGTTATCCCACCTCTACAGACCCCTGCCCCATTGGGGAAAGACAGAAACAGGCTCGGAGTATGGATTGACCTGCCAATGCCCATGTCCAGCGGAGAAGCAATTACAGAGCCAGACCTTCCGCCTTATGTACCCCATAATGATCCTGGGTCCATTTCCCAGAGGGATAAAGAATAGGATATCTTCCAATGGAGGGGAAGGGGTATGGAACTCTTGTGGTGGGGATTGTGTGGAATTGTACCCTTCTTATCTTACGCTCTTGTGGATCATTATTACATCAATTAAAAAAATGAAGGTCAAAAGTAACTCAAAGAACTCCCTTAGAAGTAAGTTCTGGGAGTCGGGTGGTAGCGCAATGGGTTAAGCACATGTGGCACGCAAATTGCAAGGACCAGAGTATGGATCCTGGTTCGAGCCTCCAGCTTCCCACCTACAGGGGAGTCGCTTCACAAGCGGTAAAGCAGGTCTGCAGGTGTTTATCTTTCTCTCCCCTTCTCTGTCTTCCCCTCCTCTCTCCATTTATCTCTCTCCTATATAACAACAACATCAATAACAAACATAATAACTACAACAACAATAAAAAGCAACAAGGGCATCAAAAGGGAAAATAAATAAATTTGAAAAAAAAAAAAAAGAAGTAAGTTCCATCTGTGAGGTGATTAAGAGACACAAACCACTCCCCCACCCTCCTCCTCTCACTCTTCCTCCTCCTCTTCTAACTCCATACTCTGTTTTTTAATTAGCATATATATATATTTTTAATTTTTGGATACAGACAAAGAGAAACTGAGAAGGAAGAGACAGATAGAAGGGGAGAGATACAGAGAGACACCTACAGTAATACTTGACCAATTGTGCATCTTCCCCCCTTAGAAGTGGGGGGCTGAGGGCTTAAACCCAAGTCCTTATATCATGTGCTCAAATAGGTGCACCACTGCCAGCTCCCCAGCTCCATGCTTTGTATTCTCCCTGCACCATATGATTATGCTCATATCAATCCCAGCCAACACCTTTCAGAGAGGATTCAGATAAACTGTTGACAGTAGTTTAAGATTCGTTAGGGATATCAAAAATACCAAGGAAGATCACATGTCCAAACTCAGGTTTCAGAATCTTTTAAAGTTGTTGTTTCTTCAGAGGTTTAGCTGTATTTGGATGAGATAATCAGATTCAAGGATTTGAGAGGAGATTATATATACATATATATACGTATATATTCAAATATATGAGATATATATTCAAATATATATCTTCAAATATATGATACATTTTATTCTATCAATTATCATCTTTCTAGCTATCTTGCTAAGTATTTTCCCCAATGCCATACAATAAAAATCATCTAGATGACGTAGAAATAACAATATAGATTTTTTTTAATTGAGAATTTTGACAAAACCTCTGCTCCAGCATATGTAAAGGATCAAACCAAACTCAGACTTTACATATGCAGGTCTGGGGCTTTACCTTCTGACCTACCACCCTAGCCACTATGATTTGAAATAAGTCAGAGGAGACCAGAGAAGTTTAAAAAGTCATGCAGTGATTTAGGACTAGAATTATAGGGGAGAAACTGACTTCTAAATCAAGGTGTCTTTTGATGATGACACATTATCCTCTGCCCTGGGAGACAGCTATGCACACCACAGAAATAAACTGTCTGAGAAGAGGCAACCATGTAATAAATTTTAAATCTAAATAAAGAGATAGGAAAATTATCTCCTCCAATTTTTGTTCTTCAGTCATATGTTTTATCCCAGGATAGCAAATTGTTTACAAGCAATTACAGTAATTAAGCATAAATACACCCCAGTGAGGCAAATATTATTATCCACTTTTTAACAGATGGGAAAGCAGAAGTGGAGAGAAGTGGAATGACCTGCACAAGGCCAAAGACAGCAAGCACAGGAAAGACCCAAAACCACAGTCAACCTGAATAAGCTGCACTTTAAGGGGAGAATGACTTTTCGAAAAGGAATTAAAATAGAAAGGTGCTTGGTAACAATGACAGGCAGAGAGACACGAGAAATAACAATGGCAATAGGGAAATGGTTTGAGAGATGCAACATGGTGACACAGCCTGATACCTCAGAGGACTTTGAGACAAGGTCTGGGTTCATTCGGAAGCTCTAGATGTTTGGAATTAAAGGTCATAAACGGAACATGAGTGAGTGTACTCTATGAAACAAGGTGACCAAGGTTTCTTTTCTTTTCTTTTCTTTTTTTCAACCCCCAGTTCTGAGCAATGATCCTGAGCCCCTAAAATGAAGATTACTAGAGCCACAGAATAAGATGTGCTCATGAAGAAGACACAGTTGTCCTTTCTGAAGGGCTTTGGAATTTGTCAGTCAAATGTACAGTTGCATTAATATTAGGGAAATTACATCCAAAGGAAGATGCTGAAAGACAAGAAGGCTAACTTCTCATGCTGCGTATTTCTGTCCATTATCACATTTGACAAACAGTTTGAATTCAAGCAGAAAGCATATGGCCAAATAGAATAAGACAAGGAAAAAAAAAAAGAAGATGGCACTGAATTAACAAAAACATAGCTGAAATGAAAAGTTGATAGGCGAGGTTCATGCCACATTCCAAAAACCAAACAAATCTTTCTGTTGCAACATTTGGGAGTTTTTTTTGTTGTTGCTGTTGCTTTGTTTTAATTTTCTGTATTATTACTTATCTGCATAAGATGGATGCAACAAAACAAAAGGAATTTGCAAGTCTCTCTCAAATAGCTTTATATAGTTGTATGTGCAGGGCACAAAATGTTCCAGGCATCCAGTTCTACAGGATAGTAAGAGTAATTTATGGTGGCACTTGTTATTGCTAAGGAAATTTACAGAGTCACTTCATATCAACCATAGGAAGGGGAGAGAAAAAGAGTGTGGGGGAGTTTAGGGGGTAAGAAAAGAGAGAAAGAGAGTGAGGGGGAGAGGCATTTTATTATCAAAATAACTAGTCTTATTCCACCTCAGAGAGTCAGCTGAGGGTAAGAGCAGAATGTGTAGATGTTTTAACTCTAATTTTCTCAGAAGCAGCAAGACATTAAAAATTGTATATACCTTCTGGGAGATTTCTCAATTCAAATATGTTTTGGCTAACACTGGCACAAGTATGGACTGCCATTACTTTTCATGAAATAAATTTAGCTAATTTGATATGTTTTTTAAAAACCTACTAGAGAAAAAAACTTACATGTCAGAGAAAATATACATTTCTAAATCTTCGGTGTTGCAATGGTACATTCAATGTTGTTTTTTTTTTTCCAGTGGTGAAGGTAACAGCCATTCTGCTTTGATTGTTACCACTCCTTTGATGTTTCTATATGCTACTAGAAATAATCAACTGTTTAAGTAATAAGAAAAAGAATGGTGAAGGAAATAATAAAGTTCTATAGCTTATAAAGAACTACAAAAAATTTTACTCCTCCACAATAAGTTTTAGATCCTACTAGAAATGATCTCAAAGATCAAAATCTGAGTAAACATGGCAAAGTAGGATGGCTAGAATACAAGTTGACTGTCAATTCCTTTTTTCCTAATATTTTGTTGAGTTATAATTATACATTCTCAAATTCAGAGTATGAACTCCAGTAAAACAAAGCTACCAAGCTAAAGGAAAATTAGGTGAATGAATAAATGAATAAACCACAAGTAGTTTTGTCTTCGCACTACTTACACCTGCTTTACAGTTTAGTAACTTGAATACTGAAATCTTGGGGTCCCTTATCTCTAGCTTAGACTGTTCAGCCATCCCAACTATAATATACCTGTTGCATGTGGTAGCATGCAGGTTGAGATAGCATACACAGTAAATACCCAGGAAGCAGCATTCTCGAGCCAAAATGACTGCCTAGTCGATTGTCACTCAGGAATCTGGATTTAGGCTTGAGCATATTTCCAACTTTGTATAGCATCCTAGCATATTAATAAGCTACAAAAGAAATAAATTTATAGTAGTAGTATTGTTTGCCGAGAGAGAGAGAGAAAGGAAATTTTACAATTCTGAGAATGTGAATAATGCCCCCATTAATAACTGTCTCTCATATCCACCAAATTTCTTTCAGATAAAGGAGTTCATCTGTCAGGAAAACATTGGACATTCATCTGGATAGTGTGTTGTTGTTTTTTTTCTCTTGAGCACAAGTGTTGTTGAATAATGGTGCTGTTCCCTTCCAAATCACTGGAGAAGATCAGGCCCCTCTGGAAGCAATTACCAATCCTGGTGGTCAGTAGGTAAGCAATAGTTCCTGTTCCCAGACCTGTATTTCAACAATATGACCAAATACCACTATTCTGTAAGACTGGTTATCTACCGCATGCCTAAAAGAGAACTGTCCAGTAAAGGGAGTATCTAATGACCTCCCCAGTTGATGAATTTCCAAATTTCCAATATGACATTTGAGTAAAGTCATGCCCATTCTCTGCAGATTTTCCCAAGCCCAGATTCTAGCTCATAGGTTAGTGAAGCAGGTTTACAGGGTTTCAAATCTCTCCTGTACTTTCCTATTTTACACAAACACTTTATAATCATTAGGTGCATTGTGACACCATATGTTTCCTAGACAGCCAATGACTGAAAAGTCTGACTGCAAGTTGTAGTAACCAATTTTAACTTCCACTTTGGCACCTAGAGAAGTGCAGTGATTAGGACAGTTGTCATTGATTAGATGATTAGAATCTTTAATTGATTTATAGTCAATCCAGCTGCCATGTCTTCCTCTGTTGGTTAATCATACCCCACCCGCCCTAAAGAACTTAGGGAAAAAAATTAAATTAATTTGAATTAAAAAATTAGTGTGGATTTATAGGTTTCTTTCCTTACTTGTTTATCTATTTACTAATGAATATAGAAAGGAGGAGAACAGGAGAACATTTTTATTCTTACTCTTTATCTTCTTTTATGACCCGTTATATGTTTATAAAATTAAGTTTCGAGGGGGGCGGGCACATAGTACAAAACACAAGGGCCCAGTGCAAGAATCCAGGTTGAGTGGGGGTCAAGCCGTAGCGCAGCGGGTTAAGCGCATATGGCACAAAGTGCAAGGACAACTCAAGGTCCCGGTTCCGGCCCCCAGCTCTCCACCTACATCAGAGTGGCTTCACAGCAGGTGAAGCAGGTCTGCACGTGTCTGTCTTTCTTTCCCCCTCTCTGTCTTCCTCTCCTCTCTCCGTTTCTCTCTGTTCTATCCAACAACAACGACATCAATAACAACAATAACAATAACCACAACATGATAAAACAATAATGGCAACAAAAGGGAAAAATAAAACAACAATGGCTTCGTGGTGCAGGCACCGAGCCCCAGCAATAACCCTGGAGGCCAAAAAACAAAGAAGCAAGGTTCGATCTCCGGGCTCCCTACCTGTAGGAGGTGCTTCACAAGTGGTGAAGCAGGTGTGCAGGTATCTTTCTATCTCCCTCTCTCTCCTCCTCCCCATTCAATTTCTCTCTGTCCTATCCAATAAAATGGAAAACATGGCCACCAGGAGTAGTGGATTCATAGTGCCTCACGGAGCCCCAGCGATAACTCTGGAGGCAAACAAATAAAATAAAATTTCTAAAATAGAAATATCAAGTACACTTATAGTTCTGGTTTATTTTGTAATTTCAGCACTTCTCTCTCCTAGGCATATTATTCCTGTTCTGTCAACTATGACAGAAAAGAGATTAAGATGATCTTTCATAATTAGTTAATCTACTTGAGTGATTTGTGAATATACCACCTTTTAATTCTGTATTAACAGTTTTCCCCAGGACATATAAGATGATTCATGAGCCTAATAGTCTGGGTGGATGGTCTTTCTGTCTAAGTGCTATAGTCAATAGTGGCACGACCATGCACCTAAACTGAGAAAATTACACCAATAACCTCACCACACAGAGTGGTAGTCTCATCACATATGAACCTGACTCTGACCTTCTTTTCAAAGTAGCCATGGATTTCATGAGTGCGGGCCTCATGTCAACCATTCCACTTTCGTAAGTCAAGGTTCCCTTGTAAGACGTTTGTGTGGAAACTCCAAAGCTCATGTAAACCACTGTGATGCCAGTAGGCCTGGACATTCTATGATATCTTGCACATTTACCATGCCATCTCTCCTATTTATGACAAGCTGAAGTATTCTTTCAATCTGGAATTTTCTTAGTAGCAATAATGTACAATGTTACATTTTTCTGATGTATGCTTCCCAATAAAACAAAGTTTACATATAACAATACCATGCAGTTTTCATTAAGAAGTACTGAAATTGTGTGTATGTGTGTGTGGAGGGGATAACTTTTTTTTTTTTTTTTTGCCACCAGGGTTATTGTTGGAGCTGTATGACAAATCCACAGTTCCTGGAAGCCATTTTTTTACCTTTCTTTCTATTTGATAGGACGGAAATAAATTGAGAGGGAAAAGGTAGATAGAGAGGGAAAGAGCGAAAACTACAGACTTGTTTTACTTCTCAGAAAGCACCCCCCCCCCGCACAAGTGGGGAGCAGGGATATTGCTGGGCTTGGTGCCTGCACCATGAATCCACTACTCCTGGAGGCCATTTCCCCCCCCCTTTTGTTGCCCTTATTGTTGTAGCCTTGTTGTGGTTATTATATTTGTTATTGATGTTGTTCGTTGTTGGATAAGACAAAGAGAAATCAAGAGAGGAGGGGACGACAGTGAGGGGGAGAGAAAGATAGACACCTGCAGACCTGCTTCACCACCTGTGAAGTGACTCCCCTGCAGGTGGGGTGCCAGGGGCTCCAACCGGGATCCTTGAGCCGCTCCTTGTGCTTTGCACCATGTGTGCTTAACCTGCTGCACCACTGCCCAACCCCCCAGGGTTAATATTTCTATGGCATATGAGTCTATAATTCAAGGAATAAAATCATAGCAAATAGTTTTCTGAACATGAAACTCAAAAAGTCATATTACAGTTTTTAGAAACATTGTTTGAAAGTCAAAACCAATTTCAAATAGGTCATCAATTATTTCCTCTATTTAATCAATGTCCTTAATTAAGAATAAAAGATACCTCATGTTTGTTTCATGCATCATGCACTGACTCCTCATATAATGATTTGGACCAAGACACTATATCAAGATGATTTGTTATCACTCTGTTTTCGTATCTTGACCTTAACGCTCACTTTCTGAGCTATATATGATTCCTCCGACATGCACCAACTGCAGTTCCTTAGTTAATGACTGTTTGTCGGATCACCCATAAGGGTTAAAGTTCATTATTATCAAATACCATAAAGGGGTAAAGAATCATAGCAAAACAACGTAAGTGGGAGAAAAATGCCATCAATCACTGACCTATGCATACTTTTCTTTGCATTCTGGGCCAATTTCAGTGTCATTAGTTTACCAAAATTAATACTTAAAACTGTAGACTGCTATCAGACACATGGTTCAATTTCACTTCTTTCATAGTTTGACACATTTCATCTACCAACTTTATAAACTCCCAGAATAAGATAAAGCAAACACATCAGAATCACAAACTCTCAATTATATCTCCATGGAAGAAAAGGAAAATCAAGTGATGAATGTTTTTTCTGCTGGTAGTGAAAACTTAGATTCAAGTCACCTGTGGATCTAAATGTAATTGGAATCTAAGTAAGGAATATATACTTTTCTTTTGTGCAAATATTGCCATATAATTTTCAGTTATACTAAGATTATAGACAGAATACAGAGTTTATAAAGTTCAGTATCCATGGATGGAGTTCGTGTTCTGAACTGTGGCTTAAATTAATAGACTCACATCCTATGAGTGGACAAAGAATAGAAAGCTGAAATATGTAAGACTCTACACTATTACTAAATATTTAAAATGTCAAAGTAACTTAAAAATGGACTTAATTTGAATATGACATTTTGATACTCTGGCATCCTTTATAAATACTGCATTTCATCTAAGGAGATAGTTCAGTCTTAGAGCCTAGGACTTGCATCCCTGAAATCCCAAAGTTCCTGGAGTCACTATACACCAGAAATGTGAGACCCTTTGATCTAAATTTCGTCCTTAAGTTTAGTAAATAAATCATTTAAAATGGTATTTCAAGACATTTAACTGAAAACCATCTTTTTAGAGCTTGTAGTACTTGTGCATAGGAATGTGATCCTTAGGATATCCTTTCCATCGCCCCATTTTCCATTTTCCTGGGCTACCTCACATCTGTGCTGTTTAACATTCCTTTTCAGTACACACTAGAAAGACGTTCTTGAACTTGTCCACAGCTATTTCTAATTTGTCTGATCTTCATCAGTCAGTTTAAAGGAGCATAAAATGTCATCTGCCTCATCCGTCACTGTATGTGTGTTAATGTATTTATCTGATTCACTTCCACTGACTCGTCTCAGCTTGATGCAGTTCTGAATCTTTCCCATCTCCTAATTTATTTCAGTCACTCCTCTTGTATACCGGAGATGAATTTCTCAGGTAGACTTGTCTGAAAAGATGCTACGCTTTAGCAATTCCATAAGCAATTATCTTCCTAACTGTCTGCACGTTCTGCTTTGTATATTCACTGTTGGTTGGCAGCCAGAGAGGTCCATTTCCCCATACATCTCTAACTTAGTACTTTCCTGAAATTTGTCAGTGGAGCAGTGGTTTTACTTGACTTCTATGGGATGCCTGGAGATTATTAGTTATTCCATATCAATATGCAAGGCTGGTGTGGATACTAACACTGGCATGATGACAGTGTGGTCACCATTTTCATGATATCAAAGAAAAAGATATTCAGTCCATTTTCTTGCTGCAACAGACATGGTGAGCTGGGATGGTCAGACCAGCTTTATCCAGTGACTCAATGCAGTCAGAAGATTGATTTTCATCACCACCACCACCAACATGACTAGCTTAGAATCTAAGACTTACTATGGATATTCTATTGACACTTAGAGACTAATGGTGAGTCCTATGCACACTAAGAGATATAATGATGCAATAAATCTCACCATAGATAGCAAATACTGATTCTCATGTAGGTCATAAAGCCATAGGATTTTGTAGTAAGAATGGAGCAGTCAGATGAGACACCAGGGCACATTATTATCCACCCAGTGGGGTATTTTGCCATCAAAGAGAGGTGTGGGCATGTGCAGAGGGAGTTGGAGGACAATGTAAACAATGATATGTCCGGAATAACAAGCCAAACCACCAATGCAAATTTAACCTTAACATTGGGCAGTAAAAATTTAGATTGTAGAATCTTTTGAACTAGGAAGCATGGATTTCAATCTTAGGCAAGCAGAGGATGAGGGTACACAGGACTCTTGTCTCAGAACTGAAATGTTTCCTGTATGAATACTATACTATCAGCTCCCTCATTTCTATTCATTCAACAAAGGTTCTTGTGTGCATACTATGTGCCAGCAACATTTTGGTGCTAGGCATATGCCAGGAAACAGGACAAGAACTGTCCCTCTCAATATGTAGTATATTAGTTTTCTAGAACTGCCATAACAAAATACAATTAACAGGGTGGTTAAACAGCAAACATTTAGGTTATGCATTTATGGAGTCTGAAAGTCCAAGTTGAAGATGCTAGTTAGGGGCTGGGCAGTGGCACATTTGGTTAAGTGCACATAATACTAAGCACAGAGACCCATGCAAGGATATGAGTTAGAGTCCTTGCTCCCCACCTGCAGAAGGGATACTTCACAAGCAGTGTGAAGTGGGTCTGCAGGTTGTTTCTCTTTCTCTTGCCCTCTCTATTGCTCCTTCCCCTATCAATTTCTCTCTGTCCTATTGTATAAAATAGAGGGGAGGAAATGAAAAAAATGGTGGCCAGGTGTATTGAATTCATAGTGCCCGCACTTGACCCTCAGTGATAACCCTGGTGGGGGGAAAAATACTAGTCAGGACACTTTAGAGTTTCTCTATCTTACTTTTTTTTTTTCCTTTTCTTACAGATGACAGTTCTACTGCTTGATCACAATGGCTGGTTAACATAGGCACATCCCCTGAATTTTTTTTTCTTCTAATGACACCAGTCATATTGTATGAAATTCTCTTTGGAATGACTTCATCTTTACTCAACCACCCCATTCATGATGATTTTTTAACTTTTTATTTTTATTTTTTTTATTTATTCATTCATTTATTCCTTTTTTGTTGTTGCCCTTGTTGTTTTATTGTTGTAGTTATAATTGATGTCATTGTTGGATAGGACAGAGAGAAATGGAGAGAGGAGGAGAAGACAGAGAGGAGGAAAGAAAGACAGACACCTGCAGACCTGTTTCACCACCTGTGAAGCGACTCCCCTGCAGATGGGGAGCCAGGGGCTCAAACCGGGATCCTTAAGCCGGTCCTTGCGCTTTGCGTCACCTGCGCTTAACCTGCTGCGCTACCACCCAACTCCTGATGATTTTTAACCATATATGTGGTTACTGACCCCAATTGGGGGGAGGAAAAATTTCATTATAAAAATTTAGAAGTGGCAGAATGTAGCCCATAATGAAGAGTCAACATTTTCAGTGATGGAAACAATCTCTTGCCCTCCTACAAATGAACTCCACTGTGAAACTCTAGCAAGAGGCCTCTGGCAACCCACCATACCAGAATCCAGGAAAGTGTAACAGATACTAAAGTTGGTCTTCCTGTCATCCACATACTGTAACTTTTCTCTTTTTTTATAATAACATTTTCTAACGATGTGAGAGGAAGGTAAAGTTTCATCTCTTCCATAAAGTGGCTACTGTCGCATATGTTCCTATCAAGGATTCTCTTGATGTGCAAACACAACCATATTTCTCTTGAGTATGTTGAAGACAGGACTAACAGTGAGATCTGGCCTTGGAGCCATATGTCCAAGGGGTGATGCTAATCACAAGGTTCAAATAGGGATATAATAAGAGAAAAAAATGCTTTGAGAAATGAATGTACTATGCATAACCTGAATTGACTAGTCTCAGCAGTCTGTGGATAAAATCAGGTCACATTAATATTAATAATAATTTTTCTGGCCTGTAGCCACACCTGAAGAGCAGCAAATTCTCATCCTTCATTTCCCTGCCTCATACCCCAAAGTCTTTGATCATCTCTCAGTTATTTCTGGAAAGCCCAAGGGTGAATCTAGATCCTGTTCAGGAATGAACACAGCTCTGATCATTCTATCTAAACTCCTTGAAGAAGTTCACTGACCAGGATATTGGGGCAGCCACTCACCACCACACCACAGCTGACTATGTCTTCTGAGAGCATTAATTTATCCTTACTGTTCCCCTCATTTCTGCCAAATTTTACCACCCTTCCTTGGAAAACTAGGTAATAATAGACTACCTTCAGGTGCTGCTTGCTCCCCCTCACTAAAAATGTCAGCCAGCAACACCATTTTCTCCAGTTTCACACATCTTTTCCTAGTTTGCTCCAGAAGCAAAGAGGAGTAAGCTACCCTCTACAGTCTGTCTTCTCTACATACAAGCCCTCAAGTGAACCTACTCATGAAAATAAACAATTACGGTGAAGAGTAGAACTAGGAGTTGAGGCAGAACCTGCCCTTACAGACCCACCAAATTTCGCTTTGGCCCATCTGATCTTATCCACAGTGCTCTTTATAGGAGAACAGATTTTTTTTAACTATTTCTTTATTGGGAGATAATTGTTTATAGTTAACAGTGAAATACACTAGTTTGTATGTGCATAGCATTTCCACATAATAATACAACCCCCACTAGGTCCTCTTCTGCCGTCAGGTTCCAGGACCTGAACTCTCCTGCCCCCACCCCTGAGTCTTTTACTTTGGTGCAATACACCAAAACTAGTCCAAGTTCTGCTTTATGAGGAAAATAGATTTCTTAATCACCCCTGGGGTATGTAGGAAAATACATTTTCATCATTTCTAAAGATGTGATAGCAATCTTGAAATCATGTATTCTACTGTTTAGAGTTTGGTTACTTAAATTTATGTCAAATATTTTCCATCAAGATGAAAAAAAACCACTATCGATTGTAAATATTTTTCTAGAGACAACATGAGTTTAACCTACCTCAGTCTCAACGATTTTTAAACACCTCTCACATGCAAGTTATTTTCCTAGGAGAATGCAGAGGTCGTGTGCCAGGGATAAGAAAATCTTACCCTTTAAAATAATTAATACTTATTTTTCTCTCTCCTAAGGACTTAATGGTAACTGGTTTTGATATATTCAAGAATACACACACACATACACACACAAACACACCCCAACACTGTTGGAACTAAATATTTAATCAAATGTTATAATTTCTACAAGAATATTCAAAAGTAACAAAGTGAAGCCACAAACAGCTAGCCGGCATCATCTGCACTTCTGGCCATTGTTCAACTAGACTAGTTAACTTTACAAACCTCTTGCATTTTCTCTGTTGTCTGAATATATGTAAGATAAATCTGAATATATGTAAGATAAATCACAAGTGGTGAAGCTTTCCCCCTGCAGGTGGGAACAGGATACTCAAACCTGGGTCCGTGTGCCCTGTAATATGTGCGCAAAACTAGTTGTGCCACTACCCAGCCCCTAGGCTGATTTCTATGTAAACAAAATTTTGAAGAACTGTTGGAGAGTGGGGCCCATTGTCCCAGAAAGTCCAGGCCATTGTTTCCATGAAATCTGAGCGAGTTGACCCCCAACTCTCCCTTTGGATCCAGACAAGGGCAGGTTCCCCTGGTCTCTGGAATTTATGACAGCTGGACCCCCAAACATGGGCACCTTTCTATACATGCCACCTTCCCCCCTTTTCTTATTTAATTAAAAGCCAAGGATTACTATGTGCGGCTAACCTTAAAACTGCCAGCAAACATCCTGATTGCTCAGCTGCCTCCCTTTCCCCCTTGCTGCCCTAAAGTGCCTGCAATCTACCTCCAGAAAAATGTACATTGTAAAGCTCGTGACCAAACCTTGTATCATAACCTTTTACTTATGATCAAACCGTCTGTTAGTCAAAATGTGACTATGCATTGTGTTGCTCTATGTTTGGGCTAATGGTTACCCCAACCTTACCCCCGAGTTATGGATATATCTACCTGCTTTTTTCTTTCAATAAATAAATTTTCCCACTAAGGATTTCCCAGAGCTGACTTCCCTGTCTCTCTACATACTTTGCCCAGGACTCTCCGGGTGGCCACTCAGGCCTCTGTCTCCCCAAGGCTGGGGGAGGCGGGCAGGACCTGGAGTGGCTGGCCCCGCAAAGAACTTCCAAAGATAAATATTTTATCTCCAGAAAATTTTTTTCTCACAAAACTCTCAATTAAGTAAATTAATAATTGTTAACCTGTAACAAATAATCTAGCATTTCCCAGGACACTATGGGGCTATAAAGCTATGAAATAAATAAGAAACATACTAAACTATATTCTTTTGACTTAAAATAAGATTGAAAAGAAACTGGGAAACTGCAAGAGTCTGGACAAAAATAACAATCAAGTCATAGCATCAGTTATTGGATTAAAGCCCCACATTAGTAGTTAACAATTTTCTACAGAACCATAGTGGCAATTTGGTGGAATATTCTAAACAAGTGGTATGGAAAAAAACAAGGGGAAGTGTATGTATGTACTATATGACCCCATTTGTGACCTAGAAAACACAAGAATTCCATTGTGACAAAAAGCTTATCAGTGCTTGCCTGGTAAGGGTGATGGTATAGGAAGAGATGGATGGAATGGTGGTGTCAGAAAGAATGACAGATACTTTCCCAAACTTGGTTATGACAATGAAACAAATGTATATGACTAACAATACTTATCCCATTGTACTAATCAATTAAGTACATAAAATATTTATTTTCTGACAAATCTACCTGAAAATATATTTTTTAAGTAATGTTAACTCTTTTTCCTTTTTTTATGTGTTTGATTATATTTTATTGTCACTAGGCATCATGGCTTTAGGATGGCTTTTCTAATTAGAAAAAGACAAAGTCAGAGATTATTAAGAGACAAAGGAAAACATCACCACACTCTAAAACATCCTCAAATGCAGTGAGAGTCATGTTGAAACCTGGGTTTTGTGCATGACAACATAGGCACATGACCTAGTTAAGCTGTTTTCTTCAGTCCATATTCATATTTTTTAAAAGTAAAAATTGAGGCAACAGCCATATCCAACATTAAGATAAATCAATAATTTGCATTAAATTGATTACTATAGATAAACAGAAATAATAATGACCAACAGTCTTTATTCATGCAAAAACATGAATGAATTTTCAGCATCTGAGTAAAAATGACAAATGACAGAAGCACAAAGTTATCTTTCATTCACAAAATAGAAAGTGTTGGGCTGGGCTGTTAGCTCAGTCTATTATAATATCAACATGCATGCCTAAAACCACCCTGGGTTGCAGGTTCAATCCCTGGCATCACTGGATGCCAGAGCTAAGCAGTGCTCTAATTTCCTCTCTCTCTCTCTCTCTCTCTCTCTTGCTCTGCCTTTCTGACCTTCCTTATTGCCTCTAATGAATAATTTTTAACAGTAAACTGCTAAAAGTATAAAATATATATAACAAAATACTATGTGATATTGGACTATATAAATCTGTTGTAAGACAATGGTTTCCTGGGCAAAAGGAAAGAAATAAACTTCATGAGAGTCTCGTGTGTTTTCTCAAATTTAACTAAACTATTTCAAATTTTAAACTAGGTGGTGACTCATAGGGATGTTTCTTATGCAATTAGTTTTTACAAAGATTTGTAAGAATCCTTCCTAATGTATTCAGTATTTAATAAGATGCTTTACCTTAGCAAGTCTTGGAACTTAAACACTCAATTAATAGGTACATATTGTCAGACTCCATAAACAAAGCATGACCATGCATATACTCTCTAGTAAAGGTGCACTTAAAATAAAAAGACCAAATGGGTTGCAAGTGCAAGAATGGGGAAAAAATAAATCATGAAAGCAATAAGCACAAAGAAGCACATTTAGCTACTTTAATGTCAAAGTAGACTTTGAATCAGGAGTATCATCAGCAGTAAAGAGGAACATTTCATAATGATCAAAGTGTCAACATAACAAACTAATGGGAATGGGAGGAAATCATTATCAAACAATAAACCTTGATCACAAAGCAGGTAGGTATAGAAGACACAGATATTCTAGAGCTGTTTGCCTTGATAAATTATAAGGACAATGAGATGTTAATAGATAACCGTGTTCCTGTCTCTTACACCCCAGTTTCCTGTACCTCCCACCATCCCAACATCTAACTTAGTGTAACATACCATCTTTGCCACCTGTTAGCCTTTCAGTGTGGTCTTTGTTTTCCTGATTCTGGTAAGTGTCCATGTGTTATTATTGTTTGTTAAGGCTCATCTGACCAATGTGGAACATCCTGATCTCATTCACCTTTATCATAAAAGCAATACCCCTCTGAATAAATGGAACTACATCAAACTGAAATGCTTCTGCACAAGCAAAACATAAAGACACCCTACTGAATGGGCCACATATCAGACATAGGGCTAATAGCCTAAATGTATAAGGAATTCACTAAACTCAGGTGGGGGGGACTTATTAAAAACTGAGGAGCCCAAGAGATAGCCTGATTACTTTTTTGTTTTTTGCAGGTTCTTATACTTTCCTTGTGTATTCTTTACATAAAAGCAAAACTATCCCATCTGGTAGTTGTCCATCACAATTCTATTTCACTTACCATAATCACCTTCAGTTACATATCTGTTTTGTTCTGAAAGATGCAACCTTATCCTTTTTGATCACAGGGGAGTACCATTTTGAAAAAGGATGTGGTGACTTACATGTACTATGCAGGGGTACAAAAACACACCTACAATCTTATAATCTTGCATTATATAGCTAAATAAGATAATAAATATATATATATTTTAATGGGAACAACATAAAGAAGATATCCATATGACCAACTTATAAAAAAATTGTTCAAAGTCACTGATTATTAGAGAATTGCAATTTAAGCTAATAATGAACAACCACTTTACATCTGTGAGAACAATATGCATTGGAAAGAACAGAAATTTAAAAATGCTGACAACAGTATGTTTAAAGAAGAACTCTACTACACTGTTAGGGGGAATGTAAATTGGTTCAAGTCCTATGGAAAACAGCCTGGAGACTATTCCAAACATTAGAGAGGGATCTACTCTAGGATCCAGCAACTTCTGTCAAAAGAACAGAAAAACACCCATGCAAAGAAACTTATTTAGGGGCCTAGCGGTGACACACTGAGTTAGGCGCACATAGTTGAGTTAGTACAAGGTCAAGGAGCCACACATGCATCCCAGGTCGACCTCCCACTCCCCACCTGGCAGGGGGGACACTCTACAAGCAGTGAAGGTCTATAGGTGTCTTTCTTGCTCCCTCTCTATTATACTCTCTTCCCTCAACTTCTCTCTGTCCTAGACAATAAAATGGTAAAAATGGGCACAGGAAGCAGTGGATTTGGAGTGCAGGGACTGCATTCCTGGAGGCAAAAGATAGAGAGACTTATTTACACTTACGTTCATTGGAGCTCAATGTATAATAGCTCAAACTTGAAAGCAACCGACATATACAACAACATGAGTGATTAAGAAAGTTGAAGCAGGGGGTCGGGTGG
Source organism: Erinaceus europaeus (assembly GCF_950295315.1). Lineage (NCBI taxonomy): Eukaryota > Metazoa > Chordata > Mammalia > Eulipotyphla > Erinaceidae > Erinaceus > Erinaceus europaeus. Next base: position 56,655,420 of record NC_080176.1, read on the forward strand.
TAGCGCAACGGGTTAAGCGCACGTGGTGCAAAGCTCAAGGACCTGCATAAAGATCCTGGTTCGAGCCCCCGGCTCCCCACCTGCAGGGGAGTTGCTTCACAGGCAGTGAGACAGGTCTGCAGGTGTCTATCTTTCTCTCCCCCTCCGCTTCTCAATTTCTCTCTGTCCTATCCAACAACGAAGGACATCAATAACAACAATAATAGCCACAGCAAGGTTACAACAACAAGGGCAATAAAAAGGGGGAAAAAATGGCCTCCAGGAGCACTGGATTCATGGTGCAGGCACTGAGTCCCAGCAATAACCCTAGAGGCAAAAAAGAAAGAAAGAAAGAAAGAAAGAAAGAAAGAAAGAAAGAAAGAAAGAAAGAAAGAAAGTTGAAGTATATATACACAATCAAAAAACATTCCTCTGTAAGAAATAGTGAAGTCTCCTCTTTTCCCAAAGATTCATGTGACATGAGATAAGTCAGAAGATGATCTTACTTATAGGTAGAACTTAAGATGCAAGTAAGTTAGATGTATTACAGAAGAGCAAAAAATTCTGGCCTAGGAAGGTGGGGAGTGTTCGAGGTACACAGGAAATGACAGTGAGGAGACCTTTGGGTTGATGCTGTGAGAGGAGAGCAGACACTTAACAAGGAGAGGAAATAAACTGTACTTATGTGCCAACAACTGTCATCTAAACCATTATTTCCCCAATAAAATTATTTTTTTAAAAAACAAAAATCTAAAACTGATTTCTCTGGGGCTAGTCAAAACAGATTCTAATACAGGTTTCAGTTTAAAAAAAAAAACTGGATTTCTTTTTTTTTTTTTTTTTTGCCTCTGGAATACAGAGTTATTACTTGGAAAGGCTCAAACTCAGTTATCTTCCACAACCCACCACTCCAGCCCTGACCTGCCTGCCTTCAAGCTCTTTTGACTTCATATTTATAAACTTCTATCCTATAATGCCTAAGTATTTGCTCAAATGCTAAAGATAAGTTGTTTAGACTATGAACCATTTATTTCTGCCACTATTTTCAACTTGCTCTTTTGCTTCAGTATTTTTCTCTTTGATTTTATGTTTATGCTTAAATCAGGAATACAAATATTGAACTGAAAAATAAATTGATACATAGTTGAACCCATGTGTGATCAGAAAAATCAAAATCATTTTTCTTTCCAGACAAAAGTATTAAAATGAATTGCTATCCTGGCTAAGTGGAGACATTACGGTGACATGAGTAATATTCCAAGTTGCTGCAAAAGGCTGCAGTATTTGCTGATTACTCTATGGTAACTGTGTCAGAAACGGCTTGGGAACAGATTTCATCTTCTAAAATTATTTCCTCCGAGGAAGAGAAGCTGGCATCTTGATGATTGTGGAAGAATAAACAGAACAAAGTAACTCAAGCAACTGACATCGTCTGGGGACCAGTACAAACTACCAACTTCACTGGCCGCTGTCCATCTAGTCTTCTCTGTTAATTTACTTGTTGATTTATGCGATGGGTGTATTTATCCTCATCTTTTCCCCTGTTCACACTTTATATTTTTAGAGTTAGATTATTTTCCCTGCTTCAGTTCTCTGTAGAAGGAGGTACAGATCCATGTAACCTCTGGTGCAGTTGCAAAGGAGACCCTGCACCTGAAGAAATTTTGCACCCATTATAGCCACAACCATCTAAATGACTATAGGTCACCAAGAGGCTGGTCACAAATGAAGATATATGCAAACAGTATTTCCAATTTAAAGTTAGAAGTGTGCAGGTGGTATATAAGCATTTTTCAAATTGATTTTTATCAGCTGTGTATCTATGTGTGAACAGTAAGATTTGCATAAACCATGCACAGAAACAACCACATCATTTAGTTCCAGTACACACATGTTGTCACATGTGGAGAAAGGATTCAGTAATACAAATAAATGTTTTTATCGTTTTGGTAAATATGTATCATTTAATATTCACTGATGACACATCAGGCCATGAATTAGATACTTTGGGGACTATAAAGAAGAATTACTCATAGGTTCCCCACCCCCTCAATAGCTTATAACCTAAGGGTAGGGATAAACCTACCCAAGGACCCAAAGCTTTACTGCCAAATAGAAATTGATACTCCAGGAAGGAAAATAAAATGTGCCATGGGAGTCTGAGAAAGAAGTGACTAACCCTTGAGAGTGCGGACAGTAGAAGAGCAACATTAAAGGAATGACTTATGGGAAAAGCAGTATTTTGAAATGGGCCAGACAGTCCAGCTGGATTTCAGTAGGGGTGTTTGGTGGAGAATTTTTCCATTAAAGTGAACTGCATGGAGAGAGCTGAAGAGATATGAGAATAAGGCATATTATTGAACAAGGGTCCCAAAATGACAGAGCCCTGGGGCAATGGGCGGGGGTGTGTGTGTAAATCAAACTGTTTGCAAAACAAAGACACAGTAGGCCTCAGCCCATTTCTACTTATCTGCCCTTCTGAAGAGTTCAGTGATGTGGGGGTACTTAGGGGCCTCCAACTGTCCCTGGTTGCTCCGTATTTATTTATTTATTTATTTATTTATTTATTTATAATATTTATTTATTTTGAATAGAAGGAGAAAGAGAGATATGCCTGATGTACTGTTTTACCCCTCTTGAAGCTGTCTCCATGCAGGTGGGGGCCAGGGGTCTAAATCTAGATCCTTGTGCACTGTAACATGCACACTCTACTCTGTGCACAGCTGCCTGGCCCCTATCCCAGTTGCTCTCAATCCAGCTCTTAACATTTCTTTTTTCCCCCACTACCACCAGTATCAAATGATGGCGCTCTTTGAGAGTGGGGGCTGGGGGCATTAACTGGGACATCTTCTATCCTCCTTGAACCTTTAAGTGGCAGTAAAGTTTTCCTTTATGCAATTGCTGACATGACAAGGTTCTGACTTTCTGTAGTACCAAGCAACAGGTCTCTTGTCTGGTTTCATCATCACATGTGGATATGCCTAATTTGGGCAGAACACTAGGCTACAAAAGGAAGTTCTGGGAGATGAAACTCAAGCTGTGCAGGTTTCAAATATATGCAATGACACTGGGGAAGTGTCTAAAGAGTTTGATATGGTAATGGTACACTTGAGTATGGTGACAACAGGGAAATGGTTTTGGACATGATTACCTCTACAGATGTGCTGGAGAATGGGCCCACTGTCCCAGAAAAGTCCATGCCATTGTTTCCATGAGATCCAAGCAGGTTGACCCCCAACTGTCCCTTCAGGTCAAGAGAAGGGCTGGTTCCTCCAGTCTCTGGAATTTATGATGGCTGGACCCTCAGACATGCGAGCCTTTCTACACATGCCACCTCCCCCACTTTCCTTCTTTAATTAAAAGCCATGGATTACTGTGTCACTTTAAAGCTCCAGCAAACATTGCTCAACTTTTCCCCTTTCTCTTACTGCTCTAAAGTGCCTGCAATTTACCTCTGGAAAAATGTACATTGTAAAGCTTAGGATCAAACAGTCTGTCAGTAAAAATGTAACTATGGATTATCTTGCTCTGTGCTTGGGTTAATGGATACTCCAAACCTCCCCCCCCCCCAGTAATGGCATATATATATATTTTTTTTCCTTTCAATAAACAAACTGCCTTCTGAGGTTTTTCCCAGGGCTGACTGAGTGTTTGTCTCCCCATGGTGCGCATCGCCCTCAGCACAATGAGCTGCCCCTGGTCCCACGGGGGCCACTTTTGACTGCAGTCCCTCAATAACTGGGGAGACAGGCGGATCTAAGAGTGAGCCGGCACAGATGAAACAATTGAAAGGTAGAATTTAAAAATTTACTAAAGGTTACACAGTTTGCAAATAACAGAATAAGTATATATGTCAGAATCTTAATCCATTATCTTATATACTCTCAATAATAAAGATATACCTTGAAGAACAAAATACTATATTCTTTCCATTTCCATGCTTAGATGGTAGATAAAAGAGACACAACTCACTGGATTAAGTCACAACCTTGGTTGTTTTATTCTAAATGACAGAAAACAAGAACTGTTTGAATCAGATTCCTACAGGAGAATGGATGGGTTGTACTAGTCCGTCACTAAATCTTACAAGAAGTGCACAAGTGGTTTCAAGGAGCTACTGTCAAGTAGAAAGCAGCAAGAGCTTACATCATTTATGATGTTACTACAGTGTGTGGGCATCTAGTATCAGATACTGGGAGGTGATAAGGAAGGCATGACTATTTCACCTACTTCCTATTTCACCTACTAAGCAATAGTTTGCAGTGAAGAGAGATGGGGTTCAGGAGCAAAAGTAGGGGGAGAATATCACAGCATTAAACAACTTTCTCCATTTCCATGTTATCGCCTATGTTGTGACAGAGCTGGAACCTGGACAGTCTAAGAAAAAGTAGACATTCAACCCAGGGGACTATCCATTCCCAGTTTTAGTTTTGTCTTATTTTCTTCTTCTTCACCTTCTCGTTTTTGTTATTGTTTTTGTTGTTGTTATAATTATTGTTATTACAGCTAGAGCACAGCTCAGTTCTGGCTTATGGTGTTGCTTGGAATTGAACCCAGCTCACCAGAATCTCAGGTCTGGGAGTTTTTTAATAGCAAACGTATGCTACCTCCCCATCTGTTTTCTATTTTCTCCTCTTTCTTTACTCTAGCCCCAGAATGTCACTGGATCTCTGAAATGTGCAGACTATTTAAGTAACTCCCGCCATGGGCAAGACAGCTATCTAGAAGAGGAAATATTTTTTTATTTCTTTATTGGGGAATTAATGTTTTACATTTGACAGTAAATACAATAGCTTGTACATGCATAACAGTTCCCAATTTTCCATATAACAATACAAACCCCACTAGGTCCTCTGTCATCCATTTTGGACCTGTACTCTCCACCTCCCCAACCCAACCCAGAGTCTTTTACTTTGGTGCAATATGCCAATTCCAGTTCAGATTCTATGTGTGTTTTCTCTTCTGATCTTGTTTTTTAACTTCTGCCTGAGAGTGAGATCATCCCATACTCATCCTTCTATTTCTGACGTATTTCACTTAACATGAATTTTTCAAGGCCCATCCAAGATCAGCTGAAAATGGTGAAGTGACCATTTTTTATAACTGAGTTGTATTCCATCATTGTGTATATATACCACAACCTACTTAGCCACTTATGTGTTGTTGGACACCTGGGTTGCTTCCAGGTTTTGGCTATGACAAATTGTGCTGCTAAGAACATATGTGTACACAGTAGCTTTTGGATGGGTGTGTTGAGTTCCTTAGGATATATCCCCAGGAGAGGAATTGCAGGATCATAGAGTAGGTTCATTTCTAGCCTTCTGAGAGTTCTCCAGACTATTCTCCACAGAGATTGAACTAATTTACATTCCCACCAGCAGTGCAGGAGGGTTCCTTTGACCCCACAACCTCTCCAGCATTTGCTGCTGTTACCTTTTCTGATGTATGACATCCTCACAGGAGTGAAGTGGTATCTCATTGTTGTCTCTATTTGCATTTCTCTGACAATCAGAGACTTTGAGAATTTTTCCTGTGTTTTGTTGGTGAAACAAACTGGCGGTGGTGGCTCAACTGGTAAACTGGTAAACTGCCAAACTGCCATACTGTTACCGGCCACTTAATCTCTCTCTAGGATCCTCTCTGTCCAGGAGCCACACGTGTTTGCACTCACTGGTGATTTGGTGGGTTCCTGAAGTCATTCTAGTCCTAGCTTGTCGTGGTCCCAGATGATCTCCTCTAATAGAGGAAATATTATGAGGGTATTCCAAATCATATCTTGATAGGATTTTACTCCAGACATAACCATTTGTAAAGCTTTTTTTCTTTAGATCTCAGCTATGTTGTCCTTTGAGGCAATTTTCTAAAACTATTCCAAAATCAAATAGACACATTCCATGTTACTTGGTTTGAGAGTATCAGTGTCCCAAAGGACAAAGATAACGGTAACTTTATGTCCCTCAAAAATGGTGTCCTTGTGTTCAACACTTGAACTTAGTGCAACATGGGTGGTTAATAAACCCACTATTTATGCTTTCATCAAAGGCATTCCTACAACCATAGCAAAACGAAAGTGTGGCTGAAGAAGACTTCATAACTTTTTCACTCCCCTAAAATATAATACAGAACCCAAGACAAAATGCCTGCCTGGAGGTAACTTTTATGTTCATTAGTGTGTAACTAAACATTAGCATCATAACCAATTCTTCCCACTGCATTAAAAAAAATGACCATTTTTGTATATTGTCATCAATAGCAGTGCAAAGATGACCTGACTGAGACTGACCAGACTGTAACTGAACTCTGGGTCCCTTGGGCCACTAGGTGATATTTATTTACAGTGACAAGATGATCTTTACTTTACACTTGTTTCTCTTTGGACTGTACACTCACAGCTCTATCCATAAGCCAAAATGCAGTTAGGCCGGCTCTTTCCGCTCTGCACTTTAGTTAGCTGACTAGGTGTCAGCATTAATTTCTTGGCTGTGGGGAGGTTTGGTCTTTCTTGCCCTGGGGATGTTTTCTTGACCTTTCTAGTCTTGTGGTTGGGAGAGGCTTGGGCTTTTCTCACAAGCTCCAAACATTTTCTTTATTTTCCAGTGCGATGATTATCTCCTATGACATTTACACGGATCCCTTCAGTTGAAGCTAGAACTATAAACATGCAAGGAGCCTCAGTGACCCAGAATTCTTTTTCTATTTGAACATGCCAGTTAATAATTCTAATGGGTTTTCAGCATGAATTTGTGATTGGAGCCTTCTGAGTAATATTTTGCTTTGAAAATAACCTCTCTGTGTCTATCTTTGTCATATGAAACCTTCAAAAGTATACTTTGAAAATAATGTTCGAGCAATAATTATATATAAATAATTTTGTGACTGAATTCTACAAGATTTTGTGTGTGTGTATGTCTATCCCTCTCAGTCTTTCAGGAATCTTTTACATACAGTATCTCATCTTACATTTTATTTTTTAATATTATTTTAATGGAGAAAAAGAAAAGAGGAGAATAACTATGAGAAAGGAAAAGGTAGCACAACTCTGGTTAGCCATCTGTGGAACTTCTTCTAGGGTCATATTGCTACTGCATAGTATTAGATCTTGAAATCAGGACCTCATTCAAATATATATTCTTTTTTAAAAAAATATTTATTTTATTTATTTATTCCCTTTTTGTTGCCCTTGTTGTTTTATTGTTGTAGTTATTATTGTTGTTGTCATTGTTGGATAGGACAGAGAGAAATGGAGAGAGGAGGGGAAGACAGAGAGGAGGAGAGAAAGATAGACACCTGCAGACCTGCTTCACCGCCTTTGAAGCGACTCCCCTGCAGGTGGGGAGCCGGGGTTCGAACCTTACGCTGGTCCTTGTGCTTTGCGCCACCTGCGCTTAACCCGCTGCGCTACAGCCCGACTCCCTCAAATATATATTCTAAGGACCATCCCAGACTTATGAACTTTGAAAATTAGAAATTCAAAGGATATGTCCTGGCTATGTTTCAAGAATCCCCATAGAAAAATCTTCTGCTGGCTATTTGGAGAAATGCAACCACATAATGATTTTTTTTTATCTTTATATATTGGATAAGGACAGCCAGAAATCAAGAGGGAAGGGAGTGATAGAGATGGAGAGAGAGACAGAGAAACACCTGCATCACTGCTTCACCACTTGCAAAGCTTTCCCCCTGCAGGTGGGGACCGGGGCTTGAACCTGTGTCCTTGCACATTGTAATACATGCGCTCAACCAAGTGTGCAACCACCCGGCCCTCCCACAGACTGATTTTTGAATCCTGAAGATATGAATAATCTCTCACCACTACTACAAACATAGTAAGACCGTTTTGACTAATATTTTCACATAAATCAGCAATAGATTCTGGTTTTCATTTATTCATTTGCTGCAGAGGTTTATTCACAAGAATAAAATGTTCACCTTCACCTATCCAGACAGGGTATATACCAGACATCAGTAAGGGTTTCACAAGGAAAGTGTTTATTGATATTTTTATAAATAAAAATATATTAGCATTATCTTACTACACTATAAGCTAACTTTCAGCCACATCAGTTTAATGTACTGAAATCAGATTCAAATGATTTAACAGTTACCTCCTCTCTTTCTAGTTCTAGGGTTTCTCCAAAGCAGATATTCTATAAATAATATAATTAAACAATTTGTCACACTAGAAAAAAGACAATATACGTACTTGTCTATTATAAACTTCAACATTACTCAGAATCCATTGTCAGGGAATAGTAAAGTCTCTAGATTTATTTAATGAGGAGCTGCACATAAACGGTATTGTTTTATTTTGTTCTATCTTTGCTTTTATTGTTTGCACTTACCAATGATCTGTTTTTTTTCTTTTCAGTGAACCTTTGATATATATATATATATATATATATATATATATATATATATATATATATTTTTTTTTTTTTTTTTAAGTCAGTGGCCCTGAATGATATAGTTACAAATAGTCAAAGTTCCTAAAAAGGAGAGGGAGAAAGAGAAGGGGGGGGCAGGTCATGGAGAAACATTATTATAGGAGAAAGTGCAATGAAAGATTTATTTTCCTAAAAGGCTTCTTGAGAGTTAATTACTTCTATTGGAAAAATTTGCCCTGATAGATCACTGGCTTAATGACAGGCAATGATTTCCTCTGGTAAACACCTGGAAGCAATTGCTTCAGATGCTTACCTGGTCTCAGGTGTGTCTGAGAGCAAATACTACAGCAGTAGGTGTTTTGGGCATAAAGTTATGAAAATGATTGGCAGGTGAAGTAAAGAATGTTCCAGAGATCTGAAAGGTTTCTAAAGCAAATCGATTCAGCAATTCATTACAAAATATTTAAGTACATCTTCTCTACACTAAATAGAAATGGGCATACATATTCCCTGCTGCGTTGGGTCCATGCCATTTAAAGCAGAAGTTCAATGCCTGGGGAGAAAGGAGGGAAAGGGTGGAGAATGGGAAAGAAAAAAGGAAAAAGGCAAGGACAAGGGAAGGAGGGAAGAAAAGGAAGTTGAAACACATTAGTTTTTGACTGTCTGATTTTTTTTCTTTTTTTTTTGGAAAGGGATATATTTAAAATGGGAATTCAGAGAAAGAGTCTATATGTGATGAATAAACAGGGGAGATTCTAAAGATGGTCCCTAAAGGAAGAAGAAATGGAAAAGAAGAGAAGCTTTCTACCAAATAGTATTATTTTTCTTAAAACAACTATTAACCAGAATGAGAGAGAGAACTAGAGGATCACTATGGCATGTGTTGAGGGGATGGAACTTGGGACCTCAAGCACACAAGACCAGCACTCAACCTCTTGGGAAACTCCTGAGTCACCAAAGTGAATTCTTCTAGAACTCATCCTCTTGACACTAGACCCTAGCAGGCAGAAAGCAGTTGCAGACCTCTTCAATATATAGCATTCGATTTAGCTCCCCTCCATGAACAGATAAATCGTATCATCATTTATTCCCAATTTCACAGCGCCTTTTGATACTGAAGAAAGGACATTTCTATTACACATAAATCAATCCATTTCTTTCAAAAAATTGATTTATAGTGATATATTTAAAGCATCTTTCAAAGAAAAAATCTTTCAGTCCCTGTACAAACTGCCAAATCATGTGTTAAATTTAAAAATAGAGATGAACACTAAAATTCATCAGAGTGTAATAATTGAGCTTAGACTTAAAGAAAGAAATAGTAACAAATGCTAGATACAGGAACTAAGTTAACTAGATCTCTCCAATCCTGTGAAACAATGGCTCTGCAAAAGACTCTCATGCCTAAGGCTCCTAAATTCTGAGTTCAATCCCTAGCATCACCATCAGCTAAAGCTGAGCAGTGTTCTGGTCTCTCTTAATTTTTTGCTCTCCCATTAAAAAAGAAGGAGGGGGAGGAGAAGGAAGGAAGGAGAGAAAGAAAGAAAGAAAGAAAGAAAGAAAGAAAGAAAGAAAGAAAAGAAAGAAAGAGAGAGAGAGAAAGGAAGGAAGGAAGGAAGGAAGGAAGGAAGGAAGGAAGGAAGAAAGAAAGAAAGAAAGAAAGAAAGAAAGAAAGAAAGAAAGGAAGAAAGAAAGAAAGAAAGAAAGAAAGAAAGAAAGAAAGGAAAAAAGGAAAAAAGAAAGGCTGGGGGGGTAGGATAATGGTTTTATAAAAGACTTTCATGCCTGAGGCTCGGAGGCACTCGAGTCAATCCTAAACTCCACAGTAAAAGAGACCTGAGCAATGTTCTAGTCTCTCTCTCTCCATTCCTCTTCTCTCTCTCTCTCTCTCTCTCTCTCTCTCTCTCACACACACACACACACACCTTCTTTGTCCTCGTGTTATCTCTCATTAAAATTAAGTATTTAGAAAAAATAACAAAGTAACAATCCATTCTCTTTCACTTTGAATGAACACCATATGATCATTAAGGAAATCCTATTTCCTTGCCAACTCTGAAGTAGGTAGAGATTGTAAACAAGCAAAAGGAAATTTCTTTCATAGTGGTATAGAACTAAAAGAACCAATGTCCAAGAATCAGTTATTTTAACATACCCAAGATCACTTGGGATATAATTACACTTCTGGTCTATCCATTGTGGTGGAAGTATAACTGAATCCCAGAACTTCATTATATTATATGAATCCCAGATCATCATTATATTTATCTATCATCTATCCTCTCTTTCTCTCTCTCTCTCTCTCTCTCATCTATCTATCTTTAAGCCCACATTGATCAGCTTTGGTTTATGGTGGAGGACTAAACCTAGGGCTTCAGAGCCTCAAGCATGAGAGTCTCTTCGAATAACCATTATGCTATCTCTATTCTATCTCAGATTAGTCTGAAGTCACTTCCTTCTTATTCACTGTTCTTTTTTAAAAATGGTAAAAGCGGGAATCCAATGGTAGCACATCGGGTTAAGTACACGTGGAGCAAAGTGTAAGGACCAGAATAAGGATCCTGGTTCGAGACCCCGGCTCCCCACTGCAGGGGAGTCGCTTCACAGGCGGTAAAGCAGATCTGCAGGTGTCTATCTTTCTTCCTTTCTGTCTTCCCCTCCTCTCTCCATTTCTCTCTGTCCTATCCAACAACGATGACAACAATAATAACTGCAACAATAAAAAAACAAAGGCAAAAAAAGATAATAAATAAATAAATATTTTTAAATAAAAAAATAAAAATGGTAAAAGCTTTATATTTCATATCTTTAATGATATAGTTGTTTTTTTTACAATATATTCAATTACTAGTATCCAGTAGCATAACCTATTTATCAGAAAAAGTAATATAAGTATTAGATATCCACGTTTGTGAAAATCAGAGAATTATTAGACAAAAATATCCATCTTCATTTCTGTAGAAACTAGTTTTGGGAAGAAGTTAAATATCTATGTGTAGGACATTACAACCAAAACAAAATTCAGTAATAAAATGTATGCTATATATAGTTATAGTTAGGTTATATATCTTAAAAATTGAGTACAAGTGAGATTTTTAATCATTATTTTAAAAATAATAACATATTAATAATATTATATACAATATATAACATTATAATACAATAATATTATATAAATTTCAGATGTTCTTTTTGAAAAACAACAAGAATACGCAATGCTATTTTAAGCATGTGTTTGAGGCTGTGAACATAGTATGTACTCATTAAGCAACTGTCGATTTCTCTGTCTCTACCCAATAATAAAATAAAAATAAAGAATGTGGAACAGCTTTCAAATAAAATGAAAGGTGAACAATAAAATACAGACCAGCACTACCCCAAACTCCAGCCACCTGTGTTATGTAATTTAGCCACCAGCCAAATTGTAAGTGTTCAATAGATCCATCAAAAAAAAAGGGGGGGGGGTAGATAGCACAATAGTTATGCAAAGAGACTCTCATGCCTGAGGCTCCCTAGTCCCAGGTTCAATCCCCAGCACCACCACAAACCAGAGGTGAGCAGTGCTCTGGTAAAACAACAACAACAAAAAGGTTAAAAAAAAAAAAAAGGAGCTGGGGAGGATAATAAAAGCATGTCTTCTGCATCCCACAATGACCCTGGGTCCATACTCCCAGAGGGATAAAGGACAGGAAAACTATCAGGGGAAGGGATGGGATATGGAAATCTGGTGGTGGGAATTGTGTGGAGTTGTACCCCTCTTATCCTATGGTTTCGTTAATGTCTCCTTTTTTAAATAAAGAAAAAAAGAAAGAAAAGGAAAATAAAGTAAAGAAATCTAAAAAAAAAAAAAAAAGCACATCTTCTAAGAAGATTATAAGTAAATTCAAATAAGAACAACAATGAGATATCCTTCATCCCTATACAGAAACCATAATGAAAAATGTAGAAACAAATTCAGTGAAGTTATAGGAAAAAGAAATTCTCACACATTGTTGGTGGGCATATGAATCAGTACAACTTTTTTATTTTTCTTTCTTTTTTATTAGAAAGGACAGAAAGAAATTGAGAGATAAAGAGGGACAGAGAAAGACGAGATACCTGCAAATCTGTTTTGCCACTCATGAAGTGTCCCCCCTGTAGGTGGGAGCAAGGGCTTGAACCTGGATCCTTGTGCTTGGTAATAGGTGTGCTTAACTGGGTGTTCTACTGCCCAGACCATGGAACAACTTCTTTGGAAATAAATAAAGAGGTTCCTTGAGATGTGCAAATTAAATTTACATAGCATATAGCCTAGCAGTTTCCAACAAATTTCTAAGGGCACAATGCAGTATTGCTAAGGTCTCAAAGTTATTTATCCCATACAACCATAATTTCATACCTATTGAATAACATTCGTGTCTGGATCCTTAGGCCTAGTGCGTGAGAAAGACTGAACTAAATAAAAAAATAATTTGAGAAAAAGAAAAAGGAGTATCAATGTAAGCCAAGGAACTTGGAGAGTCCATTTAAAGATATATAATATTGAAAAAAACTTAATCCTTTGGAAAGAATTCAGCTAAAGGAAAAATTTTAAAGAATCATTTTTACCTCATGATTCCCCTTAAAGACTTTCAAGTGAAAAGAGAGAAGTTTAAATAGCAGTCCTAAACAACACTTGGAAAGAGGTGATATAGTCTAGTATGATTAATTATCAGAATGAAAGGTAGTGATATAATAGCTGTCAGGATAAAAAACATCATCTATCTCAGTTGAGCATACAGAATACTAATCAGTGTCCTTATATACCCTTAAACCTTCATGGTCACTATTTATGTTTTGCTCTGAGCTATTCTTGCATATTTGAAACCATGACTTTGTGGAATATCTCTGAATGCTTTGCCATCTGTTCAGTCAGTTCATCCCGATCACCCCACTGCATGAGTTGGACTCCAGGTCCATTTCAGTGTGCCCTTCATTTACAATTCTCTCCCTATCATGTAGCAAATATGTCACACTTGGTTTTCTTCATTTTTTATTACTATTTCACTTCTTCTTCTTCTTCTAGCGTTTGCCCTTCTTCCGTAGCCAGTCAACAGTGTCAGGTTGAGCCTGATGTAAAGTTTCGAGACCTCCTTTGAATCTGGAGAGGTGGCAGTCGTTGACTATGTGGGTCATAGTCTGTCTGTAGCCGCAGGGGCAGTTCGGGTCGTCTCTGGCTCCCCAGCGATGGAACATAGTGGCTTTATCACTCTGATCTCATACTTGTGTTTCTACAGTGCTCAGCTGGAGGGTTGGACTTATTTTATTATTGTTTAAAATGTGTTTATTTGATGAGAAACAGAATCAGGGCATCATTTTGAGAGATGAGGTGTCATAGATCAATCTCAGGATCTCACACATATGGATCTTGCACCCCATCATAGAGACACCTCCTTGGTCTAAGGGTGGGAGTTAGAAATATACTGAGAAGGGGTCAGGCAGTCACGCACTGGGTTAAGCACACACAGTGGGGAGTGTGAAGGCCAGCACAAGGATCTGGGTTTGAGTCCCTGGCTCCCCACCCACAGGGGGGTCATTTTGCAAGTGGTAAAGAGGTCTGCAGGTGTCTTTCTCTCTGCTTCTCTGTCTTCTCCTTTTCTCTCAATTTCTCTCTGTCCTATCCAACAACAACAGCAACAATAACAACAATGGAAAAATAAAAAGATGGCCTCCAGGAACAGTGGAATCATGGTGCTGGCACTGATCCCCAGTGATAACCCTGGAGGCAGAAGAAGAAGGGGGGGGGGGTGGAAGAGAAGGAAGAAGAAGGAGAAGGAGGAGGAGGAGAAGGAGAAAAAAGAAGAAACAAAAAATAAATATACTAAGAGAGACTGAGTGGTAATATACCTGGTAGAGTGTATACATCACCATTCAGGAAGATCTGTGTTCAAGGCCCCTGTTCCCATCTGTGGGGGAGGGACTAGGCTTCACAAGTATCGCACAGTATCGCAGGTGCCTCTTTTTCTTCTCTCTCTCTTTCTCTCTCTCTCTCTCTCATTTTCTCCTTCTATTTCTCTCTGTCTCTATTACAAACCTAGAGAAAAATGGCCACTGGAAGCAGTGAAGTCACTGTGTAGTCACTGAACCCTAGTAATGGTTCAACCCTGGAGGCAGTAAATAAATGAATACTAAAGATATAATAAATGTATACTGAGGACAGCTGTTCCTGATAATACAAAGTGAGGAGGCTCACTCCCTGTTAGCTGAGAGTAGGCCTTTTTATAAGTGGGAGACTATCCATTGGTTTTTGTCAGTTTCAGAGCAAAGAGACCTAAACAAGATGTAACAAGATTTGAAATTAAAGAATACTTTGAAAATGGAGTTTGAGAATGTTATTTTAGGATGGAATAGAAGAACTTAAAACAACTTGGATCAACAACAGTAGAGAATGTTCCATCCTCCGAAGCGAGGCTGGGCAACATACTCTATGCTACACCTGAGGAAGATGGGTCCTGATATTGGGGCAGCTTGGAATGTTCCTACTCATGACCACAGAAACATGAGCTTGGATCTTCAGGGATGTAGTGGTCACATAGGCTCCTAAGCTGAAAATGGGCCCCATATCAGATCAAATCAATGGGGTTTACAGTCAACAATATTTATATACCTTTCCTGTATTTGGGAGGTACTCTCTTCCCTGAATCAGCTTTCTGGTCCTTTTTCCAGCCATGACATCATCTCCCCAGACAGTAACTTAGATCCACCTGCATATTAGATTTCAGGCTCAGGAAGAAAAAAAAAAAAACTAGTACAGCCACAGGCCCTTTGGAATATAACTAAAATATGCATAGTAGCTATCTACAAAATGGATGACCCCACAACTCTTCATATGCACTATTCCAGCCTTTAGGTTCATGATTAGCGAACAATTTGTTTGGATTTATATGTTAACTCTTTTCAGCCACCAGGTTCCAGATGCTAGCATGATGTCAACCAGACGTCCCTGGACAGACAACCCCACCAATGTGTCCTGAAACTCTGATTCCCAAGAACCCCACCCCACTAGGGAAAGAGAGAAGCAGATTGGGAGAATGGATCGACCTATCAATGCCCATGTTCAGCAGGGAAGCAATTACAGAAGCCAGACCTTCTACCTTCTGCATCCCACAAAGACCATGGTACCATATTTCAGAGGTTACTCCAGTCCTTGCGCTCAGCACTATGTGCGCTTAACCCGGTGTGCCACCACCTATCCTACCCCCTCTTTCTTTCTTTATCTCTTCCCCCTCTCTATTTCTCTTCATCTCTATCATAATAAGAAACAAAAATGGGAAAATAGCATCTATGCATGGTGCAATCTTGTATAGGCACCAGACTCCAGCAGTAACCCTGGTGGCAAATTAAAATAAATTAATTTTTTAAATTTTTTTTTATTTAAGAAAGGATTAATAAACAAAACCATAGGGTAGGAGGGGTACAACTCCACACAATTCCCACCACCCAATCTCCATATCCCACCCCCTCCCCTGATAGCTTTCCCATTCTCTAGCCCTCTGGGTGCATGGACCCAGGGTCATTGAGGGTTGCAGAAGGTAGAAGGTCTGGCTTCTGTAATTGCTTCCCCGCTGAACATGGGCGTTGACTGGTCGGTCCATACTCCCAGTCTGCCTCTCTCTTTCCCGAGTAGGGTGTGTCTCTGGGGAAGCAGAGCTCCAGGACACATTGGTGGGGTCTTCAATCCAGGGAAGCCTGGCCAGCATCCTGATGGCATCTGGAACCCGGTGATTGAAAAAAGAGTTAACATACGAAGCCAAACAAATTGTTGAGCAATCATGGACCCAAAGCTTGGAATAGTGGAGAGGAAGTGTTAGGGAGGTACTCACTGCAAACTCTAGTGTACTTCTGCTTTCAGGTATATATTTGCAGTAGTTTATGGATATGTTTGAACATAAGCTCTTTCTCACAGAAACTGGTGTATATCTAGGTTTTGGGACTTTGTTAGACGTGAAATCTCTGGACACAGTCTGAGGTGAAGAATGTTGAGGTGGCAATCGTTGCGTTGGTTAGGTTGTGATTGGCGGATGCAATATTATTTGATATGGATTGGGAGAGGCATACGGGAAAGTGGGCCCTATCCAAGGGTTCCAGGACTGGGGGAAGTAGAGGCTCTATAGTGGAGATGTGAGTTTCCTGCTGTCTTAGGGTTCAAAAAGACAATGGATAGTTAATGTTATCATCACATTATTTGGTAATTGGGTTAACTTTGAAAAGTCCTTTTGTTATGGTTTGCTGTACAGTATCCAGTATCTTGTATATAGCTGTGCTATTGGATGCAATAAATATTTTTAAAAAGAATGTGGGGCGAGTCAGTTTCTCACAAAGTAGAGCACATGCATTACCATGCCCAAGGACCTGAGTTCAAACCCCTGTCTCCCGCATGTGGGGAAGGAGGCTCTCTACAAACAGGGAAACAGGCTGTAGGCCTCTTTCTTTCTTTTTTCTTTTTTTTTCTCTCTCTCTCTAAAAGAAATGGCCACTAGAGACAGTAGATTTATTTTGCAGTCACCAAGACCCAGAAATAACACATGGTGACACACAAAAAAAGTGTTTTCCTTTTCTATCCTCCAGAAACCATGCATGACAAGGATTTACTCTCTTATTAGATATGTGATTCTATTTATGGATCAAATGAGGAACCAGAAGTCAATATAGTTTAAGGATAGTAGTGTAGTGAAGATGCCTTCTTCTTATTCTTTCTCTCTCTTTTTGTTTGAAGTTTTTCATGCCCTGAGAAGGCTTCGGACCCACCTCACAGAGAAGAAATACAGACTTGCATATGAGAACTGTGGTTTTATTGTGAGTTGTCAATATATTTTACTCAGAATCTGGGATTAGGAGAAAAGGTGGACTTGCCTAGAGATTTACTTTGTCATTTGGACAATCCAATGCACATTAAATTAAAAAACCAACAAAAAACAGTGGTCTCCTTGGTAATCTCAGAAAGAGTTGAGAAAACATCAGCCTTATTCTCTTATTCTATGTCCTGTCCCCACAGGTTTAGAGCTAGTGTCTGCTATTGTCCTCCACTTGGCAACAATCCTACCCTCTGCCAACTCTTCAGTATGATTTCAAGCCAGGGAAAAGACATTATAAGGACGGGTGAAAAACAGAGCTTGGGACATTAGCATTTCCAGTCTACCACAACAGGAATCTCAGCATTTTCAATATATATTTAAAATAACGGAGCAAGACAGGCTGCTGCCTTCCCTCAAAATTGCCAACGTATGCTCCAAGATCTCCTGCATTTTGCATTGTGTCAGTCTGTGTCAGAGGTTTCAGGAAAGGTAATATAGAAGATGAATGAAAGTCTATCATTGCAGTGCCAAGATGAAAAAGTGACAGCTCATAATGAAAAGAAAAATAGTTTCCATTTTGGGCCTCTGTAAGTAAGAAAGTGACAGAGTCTTGGGAACTGTGAGTCTGAAAAATGGTCCCTTTGACAGACATGCCAGTAAGTGAGAGGGGCCCAGATATAATACCACAATAATATAGGGAATAATGATTATTTTAGGCACTGCATGATTTTGAATAAATCCTTGACTACCACTTAGAAAATGGAGTTGAAAAGAATCTAGGATGAGTGGTGGATTAATTTAAGGAATGAATGACCACATCTTTCAGTCTTTTAAGCCTAAGTTGGTTAGACTTACCTTTCTTTTTTAGAAGTGACCAATAATAGCCAATAATAATAACAATAACAAAATTTGATTTCTCAATCCTAAGGGGGAAAAAATCACTCTAAAATCTTACTCTAGGATTTATACCTCTATGGTCAAAACATCAGTGTCTGAAGATAACAGTATAATACATCGTTTTTCTTTGATTAATATTTTATTTATTTATTAATGAGAAAGATAGGAGGAGAGAAAGAACCAGACATCACTCTGGTACATGTGCTGCCAGGGATTGAACTCAGAACCTCATGCTTGAGAGTCCACTGCTTTATCCACTGCGCCACCTCCTGGACCACAACACATTATTTTTAAAAATCAAAAATTATCTTTGAAGATGTTAACATTATCTGAGAAACTATTTTCATTGTTCTTAAGTAGCTGAAATTTAAATGTAGTCTTTGATATAAACACCTTTGCAATGCTTAAAATGTTTTACTCTGCAAAATTTCTCCTTCCACATTGACAAAAACACAACCAGGAGCACACTTCCAAGTTACTTGTGCATTTGCTCTACTGAGAACACATGCTAGTGCATTGATTTTCTTAAACCAAGATATACAAAATTTATCCAGGAGTTGAGACTCCTAAAGTTTCCACTCTCTTGGTTTCAACCATAAACTAAAAACAAGTAAATAAATAAACGATCACTAACAGAAGTGATTGCTGCCCATTGAAAGTGGAATTATGGAGCCTTGAGGAGAATATGCAATTATTTATCACAAAATCTTAGAACAGAAAGGGAAGATAGGTCTGGGCTCTTGCCAGCAGTTCCAATAGCCGGAAGCTCAATGGCCCTGACAGACCAATCCCAGCTCAGAAGCCTAGTTGTGAAATGAAATTCCTGATTTTTGTTGAATTTAATTTAATTGTACAGAGACAAAGAAGAAGTGAGAGAGGAAGGGGATATAGAGAGGAAGAGTAAGAAGGAGAGGGAGAGGGAGAGAGACTAGGAGTACTACTTTACTGCTTTCCCCCTGCGACTAGGGGCCAGGGGCTTGAACCTGTACACGGTGACCTATTTGCTCAATCAAGTGCACCACCATCCATCCTCAAGATTTCTGCTTTTAAAATCACCCTTCTTCCAGCAGGCATTCTTTGATTCTATTTGGGCCCCTGGGAAAAGAAGGAAAGGGCCAATCCTTCCTTGAAATGATAGCTTTGCACCTGTTTATACTCACCCTCTTTGTCACCAGTGGACAAACTTGCTCCTAATCTTTTTTTTCCCTAAAAAGAAACTGAGTTTAAAATAACATTAAAAAGTGTCATAGAGAAGCTGGGACACTGGGATGGTGGGGGTAGATTAGCATAATGGTTATGCAAAGAGATTCTCATGCCTGAGTCTCCAAGTCCCAAATTCTATCCCTTGCACCACCATACACTAGAGCTGAGCAGGGCTCTGGTAAAAATAAATAAATAATAAGAGGGAGGAGAGAAAATTTGGAAGGAATAGCTCACCAGGTAAAGTGCATGCCCTATCATGTGCAGATCCAGGTTTGAATCCCAGTAGTTCTGGTGTCTATCCCCTCTGTCTCTGCCTTATTTTCTATCTGAATGAAAAAAGTACTCTGAAGTAGTCAAAATGAGTACATGGAGAGCCAGTACTTGGTTTCCTTTAAAATCCAAGTGTACCCAAAGCTCATAACAGGAAAGAAAAAAGTTTCCAGGGGAGGAACAAAATGCGGAATCCATAGTTTCTCTCTGTCCTGAGAATGCTGCAGCTATTCCTTTCCTTCTAGCATAGACTTGGCTACACAGCAACTATTTGCATTGTATACTGCACATGAATTCTAACAGTAGATCAGAAGACAAGCCTGGAGAAGACCTGAGTTTGCGTATAACACAGCTTTTTAAAGTGTTTTCTCTGAACTCTTTCTATAGATTTGTACTGGGTTTTATTGTTGTGAAAATCGTATTAATACCCAACAAATTCCTTAAAAAAAAAAAAGTAGACATTCAATGAATACAAGTTTCTGTTTCTCCAGAGCTTACAGTTTAATTTTAATTACTTGTTTCTTGGGTCAAAGTTACATAACAGTAATTCTGAAATATGGAGAGATAATAAGGGAGGAAGACATGAAGGAACAGGCATTTCAGCTACTTTTACAACAGGAATTGGAACAACAAGAATAGTAAGCTTGTATAAGCTAGGTTTTTTGCTTTCTTTAATTTCATTTTTAAATAGATTATGTCTCTAAATTACAATGGTGCTGGTTGTTGAAATACAGAGCCTGGGGCAATCACTGCCACCCACCTTTCCTAAGAATATTTCTAAGAAAAATCCAAAATAAGAAAGACAATGAGTAGAACTAGGAAAAGTACCATTTGGTATAACCAATCTCAGAAAAGAAAAGACAAAGTTTTGGATGAATACAAAACAGCAGGTCCTGATTCTGAGACGTATTAGTCAGGGACAATCTGTCCAACTAAGTGCAGGCAGTTTCCATTCTCAAAATAGCAAAGCAGAATGGACAACAAGTAAGGAGAACAGATTGTATTATGCTGGGCACAGAGCAACTTAGAAATGGTGGTGAAAAGATGCCATGAAAGATCTCCCATTTCTTATGCTTGTTCAGCAAGGACTAACAGTATAAAGAGAAAGAACATTTTTCTCGAGGTGCTGGGAAGAAGAAGAGCTTCCTACAAGGAAAGCTTTGCTGGCCCTAAAGAATACTGTGTGTACACTGGAATTCAACATGCAAAAACATTACAGTTTGAGAGGTGAGAGGATAAGAAGATTTCTCTAATGCTTGGTTTTTTTTCCCCACACATTCCTGACAACTCCATGCCTAGTTATTTGCACACTTCCAGGCCTGTAGATATAACCCTTATGTTCCCTCTTCCTACACTCTGCATTCATTACTAAGAACCAACACCCACCTGGCCACCATGAGCAAAATACACACTCACATATGCATGTAGAGACTCTGTCCAAGTCATGCACACATTCATGTGCACACACACACACACACACACACACACACAAACATCAAAATTATCAAAACTCAAATCACCTTCAAGTTGTGACTCAGGCTTAAGTATCACACTCTCTAGTTAACCCCTCATTATCAGTGAATTACTAGAATATAGATTTCGTCTTCCAATGATTTTGGCAAGTTATCAGTATAAAGCACCACAATTCTTCTCAAATGAATACAAGAAATTGGCAGTCAAATTAGTGAGAAAAAGTTCAGAAAACACCCCCCCCTGCACACTGCACACACACACACACACACACACACACACACACACACATCAGTGGCATTTTCCCATGCCAGTGAAAGGTGCAGAATAAAAACAATATTTAAAAGATCCATGTTTATGTTAAAGGAGGTAAGATGTCAGGCAGGAAAGGAGGATTAGAGCTTCAACTGAACCTTAAAAAGCAAGGATTTGTCTTAGATAAGTGAAGACAAGTGAGAAACAATTTTCTAAGTTTCTAGCAGAGAATTCTGCCTACAAGCAGGGGGGAATTTCCTCTTGTTGACTTGATCAAGATAGACTCCATATTTAGCAGCCCCTCAGTGTAATGAATCAGGCTTGGTGAGGGTTCTAAAGACTGAAATAGAATACCCATAGTCACACTCGTGGTTGAGTGTAGTTGCAGGATTAATCAAATCTATGGATCTGAGTTTGCCATTTACTTCTAGCATCATAACAAATGGAAATCATAAGCCTGGTCAATGAAAAACCAAATCA
Source organism: Erinaceus europaeus (assembly GCF_950295315.1). Lineage (NCBI taxonomy): Eukaryota > Metazoa > Chordata > Mammalia > Eulipotyphla > Erinaceidae > Erinaceus > Erinaceus europaeus. Next base: position 56,677,171 of record NC_080176.1, read on the forward strand.
TTATGATTTGGCTTGTGTGCTAGTTAATTTATTGCTTCTATACTTCAAGCACATCTTTGGCCTTAATTTATGATACCCTTAACTGAGTCAACAGCAGACAACAATTGCTTGTTTGTGAGCTGGATCTTGGTCTAGAAGACTCTCCTCCCACTTACCAAGTTCCTTTTCACTAACTTTTTTTTTTATAAAAAGGAAACATTCACTAACCTTTTTTCTACAACATTAAAAGTGTTGTAAAAGTGTACTTACTTTTGGTAGAACCTTTATAGGACCTTAGTATTCTCTTTTATCCATTTTAGAACTGACTACACTTTATCTATTATAGTTGTCAATTGTTCAAATTAAATCTTTTAGAATTACTGAATTGTATATCTGTAAGTTACTAAGATATCCCTTTTAAAAAAATTTAATGTGGTGCCAGAGAATAAATTTAGTGCCTTGAATTTAGTCTATACTTATGAGCATAATCAAAATCTGATTTTTTTCATTCTTTTTATTTTGAGAGATAGACACAGAGAGAGAGAGAGGAGAGGGAGGAAGAAGGAGAGGGAGAGGGGGAGAGAGGGAGAGAGAGAGAGAGAGAGAAAGAGAGAGAGAGAGGCCTCAACACTGCTCCATCATCTAGAGACCTTCTTTTAGTGCTCAATGTGGTACTGGAACATGAGCTTGATCTGGTACACACTCCATAGGGTTATCTGTCTGCCAGTCCAAAGGGAGTAGATCTTGGGGCCCAGGTGGTGATACACTAGTTAAGTATTCACTTTACAGTGCACAAGGACCTTAAGCCTTATGCAAGAGGTGCCTCAAAAGATAAATTAGATACTTGTACAAGATATTGGATACTGTACAGCAAACCATAACAAAAGGACTTTTCAAAGTTAACCCAATTACCAAATAATGTGATGATAACATTAACTATCCATTGTCTTTTTGAACCCTAAGACAGCAGGAAACTCACATCTCCACTATAGAGCCCCTACTTCCCCCAGTCCTGGAACCCTTGGACAGGGCCCACTTTCCCGTATGCGTCTCCCAATCCAAACCAAATAATATTGCATCCGCCGATCACAACCTAACCAACGCAACGATTGCCACCTCAACATGCTTCACCTCAGACTGCGTCCAGAGACTTCACATGTGGAATGACAACCCTTCGGCTTCATTACTCGGGTGAGACCTTTCCTTTTATAGTACACTCTAATTTCATCTCAGGTAGTTCACTTTCTAACAAAGTCCCATAACCTAGATATACACCAGTTTCTGTGAGAGAGAGCTTATGTTCACACGTATCCATAAACTACTGCAAAATATATACCGGAAAGCAGAAGTACATTAGAGTTTGCAGTGAGTACCTCCCTAACACTTCCTCTCCACTATTCCAAGCTTGGGATCCATGATTGCTCAACAAATTGTTTGGCTTCTTATGTTAACTCTCTTTTCAATCACCAGGTTCCAGATGCCACCAGGATGCTGGCCAGGCTTCCCTGGATTGAAGACCCCACCAATGTGTCCTGGAGCTCTGCTTCCCCAGAGACACACCTTACTAGGGAAAGAGAGAGGCAGACTGGGAGTATGGACCGACCAGTCAATGCCCATGTTCAGCGGGGAAGCAATTACAGAAGCCAGACCTTCTACCTTCTGCAACCCTCAATGACCCTGGGTCCATGCTCCCAGAGAGATAGAGAATGGGAAAGCTATCATGGGAGGGGGTGGGTTATGGAGATTGGGTGGTGGGAATTGTGTGGAGTTGTACCCCTCCTACCTTATGTTTTTGTTCATTAATCCTTTCTTAAATAAAAAATTTTTTAAAAAATTAGATACTTGTCAGGAAAGATTAGAACCTGATCTAGGTGCTATTCTGGATAAGAATAATCAAGTCCCTGGCCTTCCCTGTAGGGAAGAAGCTTCACAGCCAGTGAATCAGTGCTATAGATCTCTCTCTCTCTCTCTCCCCCTCCACCTCTCTCTCCCCCCTTTCTTTCAATTTCTGTTTCTATCCAAAGTACTAGATTGTAAGAAAAGTAATGACATATTTTTCTAAGCAAAAATGTGTCATAATTTTCCTGCCAACCCAATAAATTATAAAAGAGTAGACCTTAAAAGCTCTCATCACAATGAAAGATTGTTGTAATTATATGAGATAATATATTTTGACTAAATGTCATAATTCAGCAATATCTATATCAAATCATTATGACAAATTGCTCAAATTTATACAGTGTCATTTATCAACAATATCTCAATCAACCTGGGGGAAAAGTGCCCTATTCAAACTAACATATAGTTTCTCACCTGACTGAAGACTGACTAATGAATAGACCTTCTCTTTCCTCAAAAGAGAGCTGCTTTACTTTAATATGTGAGGTAAAGTTAGGTGTGGAGTTACAGAAAAAGACAGAAATACAGCAAGGGACCTAAAAACATCTTTAATCATTAGTCTAATTCTCTAACATGTCAACCATCAGTATAGAAATTGTGTATATTTTTTCCAGAATACTGCTCAGCTCTGGTTTATAATAGTTCAGAGATTAAATCTAGATTTCAGATTTTCATGCATGCAAATCTGTTGCCTAGCCACTGTGTTGTCTCCCAGGTCCTGTGTAATGATTTGTGCTGAATATTGGTTTACCAGTTTGCTTTCAGATATAGGCCCACCTTCCTCATTTTCTCTTTTTAAAGCACAGAAGCTAATTCATGTGGTAGTTCACTGACTAGTTTCACACCAAATAAAGCCAGTGACAAGAGAATTGCAGAATAGGAAAATGAGAGGAGTTTGGGTCACCTCCCTTAAAACCTGTATTGAATACCTTAAGCAGAGATGTCTCTCCTTCTTGGTGGTATCAGCCAAAGTAGTTTCAATTCCTTTCAGTTAGCCCTGAGCCTTGACACCATCATCTCCTTTAGTCTTTCTAGTCCTGGGTTAATAGCATCCTTCTACAGTTGATAATATCTGGCTTTGCCATTTTTCTACACTTTTTAAATAGTTATCCAGAATAAGCACCTATATCAGGTTCTAATTTTTCCTGAAAAGTCTCTAATTTACCTCTTGAGGTATCTCTCACATAATTTTCATTAATTCATATCTCAGAATGTTCTCTGATACTATCAACTGCATTTAATTTCGTATTTAATTAATTTTTATAGATAATATCATGGCTGCTTTAAAAAGAATGTCACTTAACTGAGCACACATATGCTGTGGATCACTATATAACTTCCTTAAAATTATTACCAAGAGTCATAAATGAGTAAATCTAAAGTAAATCAGCATTTCTTTTGCACTTCTACGCCATGTTGGAACACTTCCATATGCTCAAAGAATCAAAGGATAGAAGAATGGATAAAGTTTCTCTTGAAAGTTATCTTTTCTTTAAAAAAAAAAGAAAAGAAAAGAAAGAAAGGAAAAGAGAAAGAAAAAAGTCTAAATGCAACTGAAGTAAATGTTTATGAGTATAAATATTATACTTAAAAGCATTATATATCATATATATCTAAATGTTATTTATAAACACATCTGTCTTAAAACTGTTCTCGTCTTGCCATCCATACTTTGCTTGAACATCTTCTCTCCATTTATTCCTCTTTTTTCATACTTTAAATTTGTTTCATATTTCTATGGCTTGTGTTTCTAGGTCTGCTTTACTGTATATCACCTTGTTGAGAGTTAAGTATTCTTGTTTCTTTCTATGTGGCACTCCTTCCAATAACTCTTGCTAGACAGGTATGGTAATGACAAACTCCTTTAATTTTTGTATGTCTAGGTCTGTTTTGATTTCTCCTCCATGTCTGAATCACCTTGTGAGGATAAAGTATGCATGACTGGCAATTACTACATTTTAAAAGTTTGACCATACCACTCTACTCTCTCCTGGCCTCCACAGTTCGTGCAGAAAGAAAATCTGATGCATATCTGATTGTATTGCCAGTATAAGACACTTTCTTCCTTTCCCTTGTAATTTTTTTTTCTTTGTTCTTGATTTTTGATAGTTTCACAATGATATGTATTGGTATAGGTCTATGTGGGTTTAGGACTTTAGGAGTTCTCTCTGCTTCCTGAACATATATATCCTCACCACACCCCAAATTTTGAAAATGTTCTGCTATTATTTCTTTGAATATAGTTTCTGTACTCCTCATTCTCACTTTCTTCTGAGCTATCTATAATTCTGAATTTTTTTTTTCTGATGGATTCTTCAACCTCACAAAAAGTTCTTTCACTTTTCCATATCTTTCTCCTTCTACTTTGAAGTCAAACTGTGGCAAGTTTGCTATCTATGATGTTCTCTCTTTTACATGGGTAAGTCTACTTCCTTGACTTGCTATTTTGTATCCCTGCAATGCATGCAAAGTGTTCTTCATACTCTGTAACACTTTTTTCAAGGTTTCCATTTTCCTACCAAGTGAATCTTTAATGTTGTGGATTTCTTTTTTAATCCATATATTCATAATGAATTGAGAGTTTTGTATTTCTTCACATTCCCTGAGAATGAATTTCCTAAACTCATTCTCCGTAAACTCTTCTGGACATATAGTATTATGTTCCTGGACTTCATCGTGATTTACAAAGCCAGTGTTTTCTTAGTTTTATCCATGTGTTTTGTTTACTGTTGTTTTCCATAGATAGTTCTACGTTCTGCTTTATATGTGACTTAAGGAGGAAGAGAAAGGCTTTGAAGTCATTTGATATTTAATAAGGCTCCTAATATCCCTTACACAGAAATCTACTTTGGACTGGAATGGGGGTGGAATATCTCAGGTCTCTTTTTCTTCCCAGGCATATTCCTGAAAGTAAGAATGCTGCTCTGAAGTCAGTCATATTTTATGCCTGGAAGGTAGTCTGGCCAGGATTACCAGGGTCTCTATGGCAACTGGCACACCTTATAGTTTGATAGGCTCCATGATGCCACAGGATACTATGTACTGTTTCTAGATTCCTCTGGAAGACTTCTTGGAGTTTTCTCAGGAGCCTGCAGTTTATATAGCTTTACACTATAGTTAAGACCTCCTTTTGTAAAACCACATAATTCCTTTAAATTGCAAATATGGCACCTGCTAGCTGTTACTGCTTGAGTCCTTCTTTCCCTCCCCTCTTGCTCTTGCTGTCCACATGCAATCAACAACTTTCAGATAGTGATGTTCCTTTTTTTTTAGAATACCAGAAATACCAGATGTTCTCTGGCGAAATTCATTGAGTTCTTTTATTGTAATTTTTTTTGTGAGGGAGAGTGAACTTTCCATAACTAAGTCCCCATCTTTCTTTTAATTCTAGCAACCTTCTGTGAGTTGTTCTTTGTTTTTTCTATTTTTCAAGAAGGATAACCAAGACTCAGAGAACTTAATGTTGACCAGTTGGACCATTATATTAGAACTACATTTTGAAAACAGTTATTTTAAGCTTAAGGTTCAATTTATATGTTCTGATAGAAGTCCAGGTATAAAGAAAAGGCTAGGGTTTAAGTAGTATACAATAAATGAATATCTCAGCAACTCACTTGGATTCTGTCCTTCTTTACCATGCCTTTAACCCAGATTCCAGCATGACTCCTACATCACTGAAGGAAATTTTAACATTGTGTTATCTTTTCCTCTTTCTGCCTCTCTGTGTCAAATAAAATAAAGTAAAATAAAATAAAAAAATAAATTAAATAAATAGCATAGCCTCAGAGGCACTTGCTGAGCCATTAGGCAAATTCTGATAGTACCAAGATTAAATTCAGAGTCTTATATGTTGAGGGCCAGAGACTCTAGAAGCAAGCCTTACTATTTCTGATTTCTACCTGGCAGCAGACCATAGATCAAGAAAGGGCACACTTGCAGCAACTGCACAAAACATATTCTGGAGGGGAAAGTGGCTACACACGAGAAATGAGCTTGAACTCTGCAATGGCATCCACACGGCCTAAGTGTCTTTTTAGCATATGCCATCTCCCTAATAGGCTGGTAATTGCGTTGGTACCTTGGTGGAGAGGAGCCTTCAGTTTGGGGTACCTTATTAAGATGTCGATAGACCCTTGAGAGTCCCAAAAGGAGCAGAGAGATGATTACAGGGGCTGAAGAAATTGATTTATGAGGCAGGATGGAAAGACTGGTACTGTTACCACTTGGATAAATGATAGCTAAGGGAGGCATAATGATATCTATAAATATTTGTAGGGCGTAGGCAGTGAGAAGAGAAGGGATTCATGTGCTACTGATAGAATACAATAGCCTCTGCTCCCCTTTGCTGAGCTGCTGGGGAAAACTTTCTGACACCAGTGTCATCAGAAGTGCAGGAAAAATCCACCACAGGGGAAAAGGTGTAAGTGACAGCCTAGGATCACTTCAGGCCATACTCCAAGAAAATTTAGAAAGTATGTTGAAGGGCATCTTCTGCTTGGACACGGGAATGGAGTGGAGACAACAGTCCTGGGTGGTGACTCACCGGGTAGAGAACACACATTACTATGCATGAGGACCTGGGTTCAAGTCCCCAGTTCCCACCTGCAAGGAGAAATCTTCACCAGCAGTGGAGCAGTGCTGCCTGTGTCTCTCCCTTTATAAACACAAAAGAAGGGACTCAGGTGGTAGCACAGCTGGTTAAGTGCAGGTGGTGCAAAGCACAAGGACCAGTATAAGGATCCAGTTCGAGCCCCCAGCACCCCACCTGCTGGTGAGTTTCTTCACAAGCTATGAAGCAGGTCTACAGGTGTCTGTCTATCTTTCTCTCCCCCCTCTCCATTTATGTCTTATCCAATGATAACAACAATAATAATAACTACAACAATAAACAAGGGCAACAAAAGGGAGTAAATAAATAAATATTTTTAAATGACCTCTGAGAATAGTGATTTTTGTAGGCACCAAAACCAAAACATGAAAAGGAAAACAAAAGAACATAAAAAAAAAAAAAACATACACTGGAGGCACCACATGGTACAGAACTCTTAGTGGTTCCCTTGGCACCAATCAGATTTGCTTACTGTGTCCTCATTCAGACTCTTCCCTTCTTTGGAAAGCCTCCTCCCAGATTCTTTCCATCCCTCTGACTTTCACAATTAAAGAAGAAATCTAGTGGAGCAGGCACTAAGCTTGATGGAACTACACAGGTAAGAAAAAATTCACTATTTTCAAGCTTACAGGCGGCTTACAAGTCAGGCAAATAAACACTTAACATTAATTCAGTATAGGGAGTAGAAGATATATGTTTATACATCTTTCCCATATTTGGGAGCTACTCTTTTCCCTGATCCAGCTTCCTGGTCTTTTTTCCAGCCATGACATCATCTCCCAGACAATAACTTGGATCCATCTGCATATCAGATGTCAGGCTCAGGGGAAAACAAAAAACCAAAAAAAACTTGTATAGTTATAGGCTCTTTGGAATATAATTAAAATATGTCTACTAACTAGCTACAAAATGGATACTCTCCCCAACTCTTCATCTGCACTATTCCAGCCTTTAGGTTCATGATTAGTCAACAATTTGTTTGGCTCTATATGTTAAATCTTTTTTCAGCCACCAGGTTCCAGATGCTAACATGATGCCAACTGGACTTCCCTAGACAGACAACCCCACCAATGTGTCCTGGAGCCCTGCTTCCCAGAACCCTGCCCCACTAGGGAAAGAGAGAGGCAGGATGGGAGTATGGATCAACCTGCCAATGCCCATGTTCAGTGGGGAAGCAATTACAGAAGCCAGACCTTCCACCTCTTCATCCCATAATGACCCTGAGTCCATATTCACAGAGGGTTGAAGAATAGGAAAGCTATCAGGGGAGGGGATGGAATATGGAGTTCTAGTGGTGGGAATTGTGTGGAGCTGTGCCCCTCTTACCCTATTTTTTTGTCAGTGTTTCCTTATTATAAATAAAAATTTTTAAAAAGAAGACAGATGGTGACAATAATTGTTCAATAAGATGACATTAAATTTTACCTGTACCCTAGAAAATAGTACAGGGTGGGTAGTGATGTACCCAGTAGACCACACATGTTACAATACACAAGGGCCTGGGTTCAAGACCCCAGTCTCCACCTGCAGGGGCAAAACTCCGCAAGCAGTGAAGTAGTACTGTAGTTATGTCTTTGTCTCTCTTCCTATTGTCCCGCTCCCTCTTGATTGCTCTGTCTCTATGTAATAAATAAATAAATATTTTGGAGTCTTAAAACATATCAGTGCTTAAGAAGTCTCTCTCTCTCTCTCTCTTTCTGTGTGTGTGTGTGTGTGTGTGTGTGTGTGTGTGTGTGTGTGTGTGTGTGTGTTTCTAGGGCCTCTCACACACATGAATTTAGCACTCCCAAGTCAGTTATTTTTTGGTTATCTCTGTCTACCTGTTTTAATGAGTTAGACCACATGCATAAGATTTCATGACTTCCAGGCAGCATTTTCATTCAGATATAAACAGAAAGAGAGGGAGGGGTAGAGATAGCATAGCACCACAGTCCCCCCAGTGATATGACACTCCCATGTCGTACCAGGAACAAAATCCTGGTCAGGCACACAGCAAAGCAGATGTCTTACCTGATAAGCTATTCCTCTGGATCTCTATTTTTTCCCACCATGGTTATTACTAGAATTCAGTATTTGAGTGCAAGTATTCTACCATTCCCTTTGTGTGGCAGATGTGACTGGTAGGATCCAGGTTCTGATGTGACACAGGATCAAGTAATCTGCCTCCAACTACCATAAGTAGTGAAGGACGAATCCTCTGAAGGGCCAATGCTGGTAACATCCCGCAATGGGACGATACTTAACTAAATGCTGACTCTGACCAGATTTCCCAGATAGTAGTCACTGTCCAAAGTACGCATTACAGAAAAAGAAGCACGAGGGACATCAAAGTATATTTTCAATAATACAAACATCATAAGTGTCAGGATACATTTATTGGGATGGAGAATGTCAGAGTACATGGATCTGGGCAGCTAATGTCTGATGATCTAGGGCATTGTTCTAAATGTCATGAATGCACCAGCCTTCTGGAATCACGTGAAATGACATGCCTAGTCTCAGGTCCACTTTTGTTTATCTCCACACTCTGAGAGAAGCTTCTGCTTCTCTTGGAGTATATGAACTTTAAAGGTGTTGCTTATGATGTCTGTTAACTAGTTATCTGTTAACATGTGAGCTCCACCTGGCATCGTCATACCTGAGAGTGAAGGGAGCTTGTAGCAAAAAGAGAAATGAGGTTTTGCACTTGAGCTTTTGTACCAAGGAAGTGGAACAACAAGAGAAAGAGCAGTGCAATACATATGCCAACAAGAAATCAAGGGGTCTCCAATAATGAGCAAGAGGCAGCATGAAATCAGGGCCTCTAATAGCAGTGGTTGTTTTCTGATGGACAGTAAGAGACAGAGAGGGATACAGAGGAATAAAGAGAAGTAGAGACCACTGCAACACTGTTCAGATGGGGGCTGTGGGCTCTTGCCCAGGGTCCTTGCACACAGTAATTTGTACACTCTATGAGACGACCCAGCATCTAGCCCCTGGACCCCTTTTATTTCTGTTAAGAGACATAGAGAAAGTTAAAGAGAGAAGGGAGAGACACTATAGTACTGGAGCTGCCCCATCCCACACACACGCAACTTGTGCCCATGCCATAGGACTTCTAGGTAGTGCCAGTTATCAAAGCTATCCTAACTTAGATCTTGCATATAACAGGGCAGAGACTTAGGTGAATGATTTTCCATTCATACACATTTTGTGCTCCAAGAATTGACTTATTGCAAAGACATACACTCCCCCTATGACTCAGATTGGATGTGCAGGCCTACACTTTCTCACAACTCCCCATAAGAATGACAAATGCAAGCCCTTGTGTACCAAAGCCAAACATAGGCATGCCCTCTCTTGCCCAAAACTGCTGGAGAGAAGATACAAAGCCTCCAAAACCCATTTTTAGTTTCAGAAATGTGTAACTGAGAATAGATTTTGCCTCCTGAGATCTGTTAGCTATGTTTCCTGAGCACTGACTGAGATGTCTCAGAAACAACCCCAATTATAGGACCATCTAACCTAGAATTGGATGACTCCTTTCCTTATTCACGAGCTGAGCCACCTGCTGAGACATCCTTACCTTCAAAGCTGAATTATGCTTACTATCGCAATAACCTGAATAATATAAATTTTCTTATGGTAACAGTGTTTGCATATGGTCAATTAATCAATGTGTGTGTGTGTGTGTGTGTGTGTGTGTGTGTGTGTTTATGTAATAGGGACCTTGCTCATGTATGGTTTCACTCCTGTGAATAATTTTTTGTTGCCTCCAAGGTTATTGCTGGGGCTCAGTGCCTGCACCATGAACCCACTGCTCCTGGAGGCCATTTTTCCTCCCTTTTTGTTGTCCTTGTTGTTGTAGCCTTGTTGTGGTTATTATTGTTGTTGATGATGTCATTCGTTGTTGTATAGGAGAGAGAGAAATGGAGAGAGGAGGGGAAGACAGAGACGGGGAGAGAAAGATAGACACCTGCAGACCTGCTTCACCACCTGTGAAGCGACTCCCCTGCAGGTGGGGAGCCTGGGGCTCAAACTGGGATCCTTACACCTGGTCCTTGCGCTTTGCGCCACCTACGCTTAACCCACTGCGCTACCGCCCAACCCCCTCTGAATAATTTTTATTGAGAAAAAAGACAAGGAGTTATAAGGAGAGAGAAACCCACAGTCCAAAGTCTCCTCCAGTGCCAGAGTATCTTCCTGGTGGTGTCGGGTCTGGAACCTGGATCGCACACATGGCACTGCATATGCCTTACCCAGTGAGCTATCTCTGCCACAAAATAAAGTGAAGAAGTGGATTGCAGTTAAGTAAAGAGAAGCTGATGTATATGGGAAGGTTCTGTGGAAAGATGTTGCCTCTTTCAGAAACTTGTTAGGAGAGCAATGTGCTTGAAATCTCTAGGGAGACAGAAAAGCAAGGGGTAAGATGAGAGAAACATTTGCTAGGATTAAGACATATAAACCTGAAGGAAAAAAAAAAAGGTAATTTCTGACTCAGTTTCCTTACCATGAAAGATGAAGGAGAGGGCTAGAAAGGTAGCTGACCTGGAAGCAAATCTGCAAGCCTGTTTTTCCATGGGCAAGACTCAGGTTTGAGTCCTGACTCCCACAGAACTAGGAGGTGCTTCCATAGTATGGTATCTATCCCTCTGTATCTTCCTATCTGAAAAGTATGTTCTGTCCAGCAATAAAACCCCAGTGAGGACAAAAGCAAAGATAAAATGGAGGGGAAAAAAGTAGCAACTCCCTTACAAAGATGGTCACACGACACACGCACACTCTTGATTACATGGAAGAGGTTTAATAACTGAGCAACATCCCCAGAACTGGGCCTTGAACTTCATGGGGAGACAAGGGCTCTTTAAAGAACTGGTAAACAAATGTATTGAGGTCACTTGCTACCCACAAGTAACTTCCTGTAGCCAGTTCTGCTGCTCTGTGGATTGATTATAAGTCAGCACTGACAGATCTTGAGGCTTCAGAGAGTGTTGCAGGAGAAGCCCACCCCAATTGAAAGTATTACGCTGTTGGTCAAAAACGTGAGGAAAAGTGAGTCATGTGGTAGTGTAACAGGTTAAGCGCACATGGCGTAAGGATCCCGGTTCAAGCCCCTGACTCCCCACCTGCAAGGGTGTCACTTCACAGGCGGTGAAGTAGGTCTGCAGGTATCTATCTTTCTCTCCCTCTCTGTCTTCCCCTTCTCTCTTCATTTCTCCCTGTCCTATCCACAATGACAACAACAATAACAACAACAATAAAACAAGGGCAACAAAAGGGAACATAAATAAATATTTAAGAAAAAAAAAAGAAAAGACGTGAGGAAAAGCAGACCTCCTGAGAACTTGAACCCACACCCAGTTCTCAGAGGCGATGGGTCAGATCATGTGCCTTAAACTTGAACAGGATCTGCCTGGCATGCAGACCCATGGCACCTCACTGGGGCCTGCATGAGGCCTGTCAGTCTGACCAGGCTGTGGAACCCAGCCCCCAGCTCACAGCACCACCACTTGTGGCAGCTGCCCTTAGTATGGACCGCTAGTTAAGGAAGGATAAAAACAGATTTCCCAGACCAACTGTATTCAATGCACTATATTTTTCATACGTTTAATGGAACAGAAATTTTTATTTTAACCGACATTTATAGGCATAACCAGTGTTCTGCTCAGGGAGCAGAAACCTGGCAGGGAGCGATAGCAGGTATAGGAATCATATTATTTTTATCATAAGATTAGGGCACTCTGTTTGTCTCCCCGAAGGCTGCTTTCTCCTCCTCCCAGCCTCAAGAAACAACAGATTATGGATGGAGGTTCCTGCTGTACAAAGCCCCTGCTCTGTTAACCCTTCCTCCATTGCAGTCCAGACACCAGAGATCCATTATTTAATGCTAATGTTTTGTTTTTCCACTGTCTGGCTCTGGGAGATCCAGATTCTTGGCGCCACAGACTCAAGCATCAGCCAAAGCAATAAAGAGGAGACAATTCTTCATTATCATCCCTGAAAGCTACTTGGTGTCAATGAGGGAACTGTGGTTTGGGCTGGTTTGTATTCCAGTGTACATTCAGCAAGCTCATTCTGAAGTTGTAATTTTACGACAGTTTTATCTACTCTAACCATCCCTGTCTCCTACTGAGCTTTTGCAGACCAGAGCTTTTAGATCAACAGAGAACAAAAGTTAAGGCATAAAAATGAGGGCTGAGTGGGGGAACACATAATGGCTCTGAAAAAGACTCATGCTCGGAGGCTCTCAGGTCTCAGATTCAATCCTCAGCACCATCATAAGACAGAAATGAGCAGTGCTCTAGTCTCTCCCTTTATTTCTCTCTCTTTCTCACTCATTCTCTCTGAATAGAATAATTTTTAAAAGATCTAGTAATAAGTATTTGAGACATATATGTTCTCTTCTTAACACACTTTTCTCCTTTCTCACCATGTTTCAGATGACAATCTATCTCATGACTCTCCTTTCCCATCTCTATGTCTTAACTGCTATTTACTTCATTTATGAAGAAAATTCTATGGGGAGGAGGAGTATCTCAGCAGGTTAAGCGCACATGGTGAGAAGTGCAAGGACCAACGTTAAGGATCCTGGTTCGAGCCCCCAGCTCCCCACCTTCAGGGGGGTTGCTTTGCAAGTGGTGAAGCAGGTTTGCAGCTGTCTATCTTTCTCTCCTCCTCTCTGTCCTCCCCATCTCTTTAGATTTCTCTTTGACCTATCCAACAACAGCTATAACAACAATAACAATTAACAACCACAACAAAGGCAACAACAAGGGCAACAAAATGGGAAAAACAGCCTCCAGGAGCATTGGATTCGTAGTGCTGGCACAGAAACCCAGTGATAACCCTAGAGGCAAAAAAAAAAAATAGGGGTCCAGGGAGCTAGTTCACTTGTAGCACAAGAGCCTTATTATTTGTGAGGTCCTTAGGTCAGGCTCCAGCACAACACAGTTGCATCATGGGTAGCATGATGGGAGCACATTGGATGTTAAGATGGTGCTGTGTTCTCTCTCTCCTTTGCAAATAAAAATATTAAAAACATTGTGTGTAATGAGGTCGGTGTTTAATATGTATGAAATCCAAATTCATTCCATGGTGCTACTTTAAGAATAAAAAAAGGAAAAGAAAATCCTGGCTAGGCATCAGGATTCTAATACTCAGTGTATTGGGGGGAAAACAATACCCTTCACAAAGTGTATAAATGTAGCACAGCCAATCGAACAAGGCTGTGGTTCTGCCTCCAGTGTAGATGTCCTTCATAGATTACAGAAATAAAACTCTCTATTTATTCTCTGTGTCTTTTGCCCCCATACTTTTAGAAGCAAGTGGAAAAGTGAAACTGAGGCGAAATCTTCATTTCATCATTCTGTCCCTCTTGAAGGCATGCAAAGTAAAGTCTATGTCTTTGAGTGATTGAATCTTTGTTTGTAGTTGCATGAACACCCAGTGTGGACCTCAGGTTCACTTTCTAATTCGTGCTTACTATTTGCACAGCACCATTTGCTGAGCTTCTGTACAGCTGGCCAAACACACTTAGCTGACCACTCTCTTGGACATTGTGTGTAAATGTATATTGCACATCAACAAAAACACCAACCAGTACTGAGAAAGCCAAGGACAATCCTATGAGACTAGTCTCAATATTTGTAGTGAAATGCAGATAAATTCACCTTGTATCATGGTGGCCATGATAATCTACTTTCCATATGTGACTTCAATCAGGGTTTGAAGTCATGAAATACAGTCCCTGGCTCAGAAACTACAGTAAAGCTGTTCAGTTCCTTCAGTCTGGATCTGATGTTGCAAACCATACTTGTTGGAACTTATGAGCAAATCACAGATGCTGAGCAGGTGAGCTTTAAAAAATGGGGTTCCATATGAATAATCTGTCAAACTACAGTCAACAAAAAAAGCTATTTCTGACTCCAGGCAGAATGAGTGATTACTTTGATAACAAATTAAAACAAGCCTGAAACTTGGAAATTACCAGAATTAAGCTGTCTCCAGTGAATGACTAAGCTCTTACCCCACCCCCCAGCACATTTTCTTCTGTATTAGCTATAAAGTTCTTCATTAATAGAAATTGGTTCATTGCTACTGGCCACAAGGGGAATCTAGTGAATGTGTGGCACTAACTTCCAACCCGATCAAGAAGACAACTTGTTCTAATGTGAGTGCTTGCTTGGGAACTTAAAAATTCTTTATGTTCCCTTTGGCTTCTTGCATATGATGCCAACTGTAATGTTCAAATTTTAAATGTTCAAATATTTTCTCTGTATGGGATGTTTATGGCCCTAAATAATTTCTAGATGATTACTGTTTTTAATAACTATCTAATTACTGTATTAATCAGAAATGTCCTCTTGCTTATAGAAGGTATCAAGGGACAGAGGTAAGAAATGAAGATATTCCTGTCGCTAACCACTTTCACAGTACTTCTGAGCTTCCTACTCAGAAAACACAAAGTTTTTGCTAAATGGAAGTCTCCATTCTCATGTGAGGGGAAACAGTTCAGTCTCTCTACTAAGTGTTTGCTCAAAGCATTCAAAATGAAATGGGTGCCCTGTGACCTCCCAAATTCCTGTATACCCTGGGGACACAACTGAAACACCCTTCTGTACTTGAACTCTACACAGAGGAAAACATTGCCATTTGGTGACAACTTTATTCCAACATTTTCTGTTAATGCTCTGCTTCTTGCTCTCTGATCTATGTAAGATGACCTTACATAACAATGAATCAGAGGGGTTAATATTCCAAAGAGGCTGTGTTCTTTCTTTTTTGTCCTAGCCTTCCCAAGGTCTCATTTCATAAGGTGACCCTTGCCATCTATTTAGCTAGCAAGCTTTGTCTAAATCACAATGGCCATCTTGCCTGCTGCCCCTCCCACCCTCCTCTCTAGGGTGGGCTTTACTGGATATGTTAAGATGTGGAAGTGATAACGCACTATCTTCTCCTCTCCTCTGCTCGTTCTTATGGCAAGAATGTCTCTGTCTGTGTCTGCGTGTATATTTTTATGTCTAAAGAAATAATGAGATAGTAGCCAGTGAGAGTTTTCCAAAGTATAGCAGAACTGCAGTGATATTTTTTATGTTTGATGAAATGGTAATTTCCCTGCTCCTCTTTCATACTGAACTTGATGGACAGGCCCTTCTTTAATGTACAAATAATCTTTATGACCCTTGTAAGCAGGTCTGATGATACTCAGCTGAGTAATGTACCAGAACTGAAATTTCCATCTACTTGATGTTTTGCACAGGGATTTTGATGAAGTCACTGTCACCTGCTATTAACTTAATATCAAGTCTTAATAGGGTCCCTTTCTCACCATCTCCACGCTGTTGGGGTCCAAATTAATTACTAAGTAAAAATTCTGCCACATAAATCCTCATTTCCTATGGAGGAAAAAAAAGTTCTCAGCTTCATTTGAAAACTCAGAGAGCAGTCTGAAAGATTTGCCTTCAAAAACATCTGAGACTTCTGTGAATGAATAAGGAAACTGGAGGTCCCTACAAAAGTGGGGCTTGCTCCCTCATGCTTAAATCCTATAATCATTCACAGCACCTTCTGACTCATTTTCAAAAAATCACCAGGCTCTTCACTTAGTGCTCTACTGGTACTAAACTATAAGTAGGGATAACAAAATGTTCTCTAAAAAATAGCTTTGTCATTAAGTAGCAGATATATCCAAAACCATGAAATGGGATTTAACTAAATATTTCAAAATCCTGATATTCTGTAAAAAGCGGTAAACTAACAAAAATGTAAGATTTAAAAAAACTCTACTCAGTAGTCATTTGGCACTACCTAACATAACCTAAAAATACATTATTAAGTGATCATATCTTGAAAGGTCCATGGAAAGAGAGGAAGAATATGAAGGCATAAAAATAATCTTGGGTCTGGGTGGTGGCACATCTGGTTGAGTACACATGTTACAATATGAAAGGACCCAGGTTCAAGCCCCTGATCCCCACCTACAAGGGGAAAGCTTCACAAGTGGTAAAGCATGTCTGCAAGTGTCTCTCTGTCTCCTTCTCTACTTCCTCATTCCCTCTTGATTTCTGGCTGCCTCTATGCAATCAATCAATAAAGACAATAAAATAAGTAATCAAAATATATTTAAAAAATAACTTTATTTTAGTCACACAAAATTTGATTAGAATGGCATTGATAGTGAATATGGGATATTTGAGATGTTCAGGACAATAGCAATAGTAGAAGTAGAATATCCTACAATAGTCAAGAAAATGGTGAAAGTCATCCCAAAGATTTGGTAAAATATTAGAGATAATTATAAGTCATAGTTCTTTTTTTTTATTCGATTACTTTTTATTGAGATGTCATTGACATATAACATCATGTAAGTTTAATGTTTGCAGCACTGTTGATTTGCTGCATTTGTATTTTTCGATAGGCTTATTGCATAGTCTGAGCAAGACCTTTTCACTGCACTAATATAATTATTTATATTCTGTGGCAAAAAACACAAAAAACAATTAAGGTCTAGTTTCCAGTTAGCTTTCAAATACATAGTGCAGCACTATTGACTATATTGTGTTGTGCATTCAGTCTTCAGAATTTATCTGTCCTCTCATTGTAAATGTGTACTTTCCATGAACATCTCCATAATTTTCAATTCTTTATTGAAAGCTCCAAGGAGAAGATAATTGAAGAGGGTAGGGAAAATATTAGTGTTCACCGACTGAAATTTATAGAGATAATTTTTAGAGATAAATAAGTTCTGAGATAGTTGAGCCTCATTAACATAAAGATCTCTTAATTTTATCAAGTGTTAACACAAAATATACCTCTTAGGAACTTTTCTTCTAAAACCAAAGCTTTAAAGATTTCACTCACATCCCACTGGATTCCTTTTGTTCTTCCTACTTAGCATCCTTCTTTTCCTTCTTTTAAGTGCTCACATTTCTAGGTTATCTTTAGTCAATTTTTTTCTTTTCCTCCAAAGGATCCTAGAGTGGATTTATCAGCTTAGGAGTATGTGGGAAGTTCATAGAAGTTTGTAGTTTAGTTTCGGATCCTTGGTAAATAACTGACAACTAGGAATATGGGCTGTAAGCTCCTGTTCTCTCACTCTGGTGAGATGAACCTACTGCAGGACCGAAACTGTAGGATTCTCCTAGTCAGGCTGCCATCACCCTTCACAGGGCCCAGCCAACATCTCAATCTCACCTAGTTTTTTCCCCTTTTCATCCACATTCTTGTATAATCTCTTTAAAAAGCCACTTACATATACTTCAGCATCTCTGGACCTTCTTCTGGGGAATTAAGCTAAGACAAATTCTTGTTGAGATTTAGCCACTTGAAGATGTGAATTAAAAAAGAAATTATATTTGTTTTTTATAAATTATTGTACCCCACCTATCGGTTCCATCTACTATTTCTGTTTGTCAAGGAATATATTCATTATTACATAGGTACAATACCTTAGAGCCATTCTTACCCATTTTTTATTAAATGGTTCATTCGACATTTGCATTACATTGTATAATTTAGGAAACTTGTTCATTCATTTAATGTTATTAAATTCTCAATATAAACTTTAACAATATCCAGATTTGATCAGCTCAGTCTTAGAGTGAGGCACAAATGATAAAGGAAATTAAATAGCTAGTAAATTGAATAATTGGAAGCAGGAACTGTGCTTCTGACATTGATTGACGACTCTTCTACAAGGCCAGATGTTCCTCCTTCAGGTTATCTCTCAGATGTCTTCTTTCTAACTTTCTTCCACACAACTTTGGTCCAGAACCTCAATAACCTTTCTCAGTCATAGCATTCATCTACTAAATGGTGTCTCTTCCTCAATTTCTCCTGCTTCCTATCTGTATGCCCTGCCAGAATAAAATTCTGACATCACACCTTATACTCACTTTCCTGTCATGTGGATCCTGTAGACATTTTTAATTTTTAACTCTTAATTTCTATTCTTCTTCAACATATTGTTATTATTTTTTTACTGAATCATAAGATGATCAGACTTAACAGTACATAAATGGAGTTTTAAAGCTGTAATAAACACCTAAAATACAGGAGACTGACATAATAACCAAGCAATGATAGGCTATAAAAGTTATATGAGGGTCAAGGTGGTGGCATACTCAGTTGAGCACATATGTCACTATGCACAAGTACCTGGGTTCATGCCATGGGTACCAACATATAGGTGAGGAGCTTCACAAGTGGTGAAGCTATGCTGCTGGTATCCATATTTTATCTTCCTCTTTACCTCACCCCTCATCCCAGTTTCTTTCTCTCTCTATCCAGCAAATGAATGAATAAATTTAAAAAAATTTAAAGTATAGAAGAAGTTTGTGATTGGTGCACCTGGTTAAATGAACACATTTCAATGTGCAAGGGCTAGGGTTCAAGTCCCTGGTTCCCACCTACAGGGCGAAAGCTTGACCAGTGGTAAAGCAGGGCTAAAGGTGTCTCTCTGTCTCTTTCCCTCTCTAGCTCCCTGTTGCATTTCTATTTCTCTCTGACTCTATCCAATAATAAATAAATAAAGATAAATTATTTTTTTAAAAGTTTGTGATTGTAGGCCCTTATTCAACAACTGAACACTAAGGCTATAAAGCCCCTGTATCCTTTAGAAAAAATGGCCATGCAGTAGAAGAACAGACCCTATGAGTAAGATGTTTTATATCAGAAAGGAGGTTAGACTGAAACTCAGTAATATATGTTGGAATAATGATTAGCTTTTGGAATGTCCCCTTAGAAATTATAAAAACCACCTCTGAGTCTGCAGTTATCAACATAACCCAACCTATGTTAAGAGCCAGCTCTCTTTCACAGGGACCTTAGAAGTGTTGCACAGAAGGTGGAAGAATCTTCGTGTGTTTTTTTTGTTTGTTTGTTTTTTATGATATGTTTGTGTTTTTTGATTTTTTGGTTTTTTATTGTTTTTTAATATTTTTATTTATTATTGATAGCTACAGAGAGAAATTGAGAGGAGTAGGAGACAGAGAAAAGGAAAGAGACACAGAGATGCCATCAGCCCTGCTTTACCACTCATGAAGGTTTTCCCCCTGCAGGTGGGGTCCAGGGGTTGAACCTGGGTCCTTGTGCACTAGAACATGTGCACTTAACCAGGTGCACCACTGCCTGACCCCTGAAGAATCTAGATATGACAGAATCTATGAACCCTGAGAAGAACAGGAAATGGCCTCAGAGAAAACCACCAGAATTTACAGATATTTTCTTATATTTCTTTCTTTAAATATTTATTTATTCCCTTTTGTTGTCCTTGTTGTTTTATTGTTATCGTTTTTGTTGCTGTTGTTATTGATGTTGTCGGTGTTGGATAGGACAGAGAGAAATGGAGAGAGGACGGGAAGACAGAGAGGGGGAGAGAAAGACAAACACCTGCAGACCTGCTTCACCGCCTGTGAAACAACTCCCTTGCAGGTGGAGAGCCAGGAACTCGAACTGGGAATGAGGAAATAGAGGAGACAGAGAGACACTTGCAGACCTGCTTCACCACTTGTGAAGCTTTCCCCCTGCACGTGGGGATGGGGGCTGGACCCTGGTCATTGTGTATTGTAACATGTGCACTTAACAAGGTGCTTTACAATTTTTTTTAATGCAGCAGAGTGGTTTTTTTTTTTTTTCTTAAAGTGGTGACTTTCAGCTTCTCCTTTTTATTTTTTTTATTTATTGGGGAATTGATGTTTTATATTTGACAGTAAATATAATAGTTTGTACATGCATAACATTTCCCAGTTTTCCATATAACTATACAATCCGCACTATGTCCTCTGTCTTCCATTTTGGACCTGTACTCTTCCCACCACCACCACCCACCCCCCCAGAGTCTTTTACTTTGGTGCAATATGCTAATTCCAGTTCAGGTTCTACTTGTGTTTTTTCTTCTGATCTTGTTTTTCAACTTCTGCCTGAGAGTGAAATCATCCCATATTCATCCTTCTGTTTCTGACGTATTTCACTTAACATGAATTTTTTTTCAAGCTACATCCAAGATCGGCTGAAAACAGTAAAGTCACCATTTTTTATAGCCGAGTAATATTCCATTGTGTATATATACCACAACTTGCTCAGCCACTCATGTGTTGTTGGACCCCTGGGTTGCTTCCAGGTTTTGGCTATTACAGACTGTGCTGCCAGGAACATATGTGTACACAGATCTTTTTGGATGGGTGTGTTAGGTTCCTTAGGATATATCCTCGGGAAAGGAACTGCAGGATCATAGGGTAGGTTCATTCTAGCCTTCTGAGAGTTCTCCAGACTGTTCTCCATAGAGGTTGGACCAATTTACATTCCCACCAGCAGTGCAGGAGGGTTCCTTTGACCCCACATCCTCTCTTGCATTTGCTGCTGTTACCTTTTCTGATGTATGATATTCTCACAGGAGTGAAGTGGTATCTCATTGTTGCCTTTATTTGTATTTCTCTGACAAAGATTTGGAACATTTTTTCATGTGTTTGTTGGCCTTTAATTTTTTTTTTTTAAATGAAAGTGAAGAAACTTGTGTCAGACTCTGACATGCTGCTATTGGTGCTTGTTTTGTTAGTAAGGGATGACCGAGGGGATAGTGGTTCAAACCCTGCAATGCCTGCATTCTCCATTCCACCACCAAACACAGTGCTATATCCCGAGATAAATATCCAGTACTTATTAATAATAATATAAAAACCTAATACCAGGAACTTATGTTAATGAATAAAAAGGATACAACTATTCATGGATACTAGTGCACAGTAACTACATAAATAATATGAGAAATAAACATCAAGGAAGAAAATGATGATTATGTTTAATATCACAAAATAATTATTTTTAACAGCTATGAGTTGAATTATTCAATTAAAAAAAGTGAATAGAATACTATAATTAGTTAAGACATTTTCAGAAAATACCACAGTTCCCCAAATTGTTTTCATTTATGAAAATAAGTAAGTGTATGAAATATATAAGCTAAACTCTTCATAAGAAATTTATTGTTTTCTTAGTTAATGCAATAAAAATCTTCCAGTGGTTATGTATTCCCTTAAGGGCATAGAAAATATCAGCAAATAATGTTAACAGCCACTGAAGGCAGGAGAAGCCAAGCTTTGGGGGGTTTATGACATCCACAGCACTCAGGAATGTTTTCATAAGACTGCTTCTTCAGGAACCCTGATTTGCAATATTGGGTTCTGGTGGCCCTTAGAAATTTTCCTGCTGCATCAGTCAAGTTGCCCCAACATGACAAAACCTGACACGGTGGTGTGTTACAAGCCAGGAACACCACGGTTCATAACCCATTAAAGTGACCTTCAGAGACTTTACCTTCCCCCTCTACTGGCCTCCACAGCTGCTAACTGTATCTCAGCAGAAAGTATTTACCTCCTTTGGTACTTCTCCCTGATAAGAATTCAAGGATCGGTTGTAGTAAATCCAACATAAGTCCTTCTGGGTTACTATCATTTAACTTCCTTCTGCTTGTACCTTCTTTTTTTTTTCTTTCTTTTAATTTCTTTATTCCTTCTGCTTGTACCTTCTGACTGATCTCTTGCCCTTTTACCCACACCACCATGTCTGGTTCAACATCATATAATGAAGTCATGACTTTTTTTTGTCTCTGTGTTCCCTTGTACTGGCCTTTACACTCTTTCTTTTCCTTTTCTTTCTTTCTTTCTTTCTTTTTTTTTATTATTGGATAGAAACAGTAAGAAATTGAGACAGGAGAGCGAGATAGAGAGAAAGAAACAGAGAGATATCTACTGCTATACTTCACCACTTGTGAAGCTTCCCCCCCTGCAGGTGGGGACCAGGGCTTGAACCTGGGTCCTTGCGCACTGTAATGTGTGAGTTTAATCAGGTGTTCTACCTTCTAGCACCCTCCTTTAAGCTCTTTCACTGGGTTTCTATCTCGCTAGACTGTATGCTCACCCTGACTCCACCCATTGTAACCCTCCAACCTACCTGCATCTTGGCTCCAACTTGTGTTGCAACTTCAGTCTTGCACCAACCTTAACTCTAGAACACTGTCTCTCTCTGCTCCATTAAAACTTTCACTTAGTGCCCAAACAGTATAACTAGTCAAAAAAAAATGCACCTCATACTTGCTTTGTGGTTAAAGCAACTTCTCCTTTTTTTTTTCCTTCCTTTCCTAGGGTTTCACTCTTCCAGGTTGCCCTTTTCAGACAGAATGAGAGACAGATGGACAAACAAAGGGAGAGAGGAAAAGATCCCAGGTCACTTAAGCTTTCCCTAGTGTGGTGATAGTGGGGGACTAGCTTGAACTTGGGTGGCACAAATGACATCTCAGGTTAGCTACCTTGATGGGCCAGTGAAGTCCATGAAAAGAATGGCAAATGGTGGATCTAACTGTGGATGATCCCTCTCAGTGCCACAATGCCTGTTCATTATGACTTACCAGGGTGCTAAGACACTCCCTATACTTGAATGTGGGACATAGTCTGTTCTGCTTTACTGCTGAGGCCCCTAAGTATAATCCTCATCCCGCAAAGAACTTGGTGCTCCATTTATAAATGTGATTAAACAAGTCACAGTGAAGAACCTATATTAAAAGTTGGCTATTGTTAATATTATAGTACTGATTAAGTATTGTAGAGAAGAGAAAAAAGAGAGTGATGATCATTGTAGTATGCGGAATGGTTTACTGCAAGAACTAGAAGGGATAAAGTGGTGAACAGGAAAGGATAATATGTTTTCCAAAGTTTCTGGAAATGTATCTCCACAGATAGATGGGAATTTTCAGTCTGGGCAACTAGCCTAAAGCACTGGCTTCAGTGGATGTAACATAAACTAAAGCTTCAAGACATTCCTTTGTTAATTTAATTTTGCTTCTCATATATAATTAGCTTCAACATATTTTCTCCTTTTATATTTATAATTATATACTATTACCTGAGTACATTGTGTACCTGAAAACATCTATAACATATAAATTTTTTTTAAAAGTGAGAGAATGAAGTAAATGAATAAATAAATTTTGATGTTTCTCCTACTCCCATTAATTTGTCTCATATAATCCCTGAAGGATGGGTGGTCCTGGCAAAGCAGTACACTATCCAAGTGAGTTATTTTGCTGGTCTCAGGAATCTTTCTTACATGATGACTAGACTCACAAATCCATAGTAAGCTTGAAGTATGGCATCATAAGTGTTAGCAATGTGACCAGAATCCTTCAGAAAGAAATAGATAAAGCTGAACACAACCCCCATATCCCACTTTTAAAGTCTAATTGCACTGGTCAGAATAAAAGTTTTCTCTGCAGTTGGAGCATGCACTATGGGTGTTCACCTTGGACTGATATAAGCTTGATGTAATACATATGGTATGGGTGCCACGAGTAGACCTCTCACCATCTCATTATAAAGAAACCTGTGGACACTCAACATTTCCCAGTGGTCTTTATTCTGTAGTTCTCTCACCCACATTCCTTCCATTTGGGATGTTTCCTTGGAGTCGCCCCTCCCACTCTTTGCTATGCTTCTTTCGTATGAGTGCCTCTACCTACCTGATGATTTTATAGGAAAATGTGTAGGTGCTGTTGGGGAAAAAGGCTTGTAGGTGTTTTTGTTTCCATCTAACAGGCACCTATAAAAACCAGCTAAAGGGCATCATGAGCTGTCCTTGACTCTCCAGAGCACAAATAGCATTTATCTCTGGGCAGTGGGCAGTGCCAACACGGGTTTTTGTCAACCTGTCAATTTTTTTTTTCTTAAACAGAAAGCAGAGTTCAGTAAATAAAGATAAATGATTGTGCTCCTTCTCTGCAGACCCTGGAGCTAAACTGAACAGGCCTCTTATGGTTTGGCCCTGCTTCATTGACTGTTCAGACAGCCCAGTAATACGACAGATGTACCCAGCCGTTCCCTCTTCCCCGCTGTCCATTAGATTATGTTCATTTTGTCTGAGATGCCATTAGAAGTCTCAAGGTCAAAGAAGTCACAGGGAAGAAAAGAGGATGACTAATTTTTTTTCCTGCAGCTTTCATTGCCAAAAGAGCCTCCAGACAGGTGGGCTCCCGCTTTGTAAAGGGTGCAAGGAGGGGGGTTTTATGCAATTTGCTTGAAATAAAATGCAGGTGTGCAATTAACCCAGACATACTTCTGGCAACCAGCATAGCCCAGCACTCAGAGTTTTATTGGAATCAAGGGAAAATATTATTTGGGATATTTTCCTAAATGATAAATGAATAATATGTCTGCAACAACATGCTGATGAAGTACTTGGGGAGAAGAAGAGGTTTAAATTTATTTATTTCATATTTTAAGAAATAATATAAAGTAAAGGGCCACGGTATTTTGACCCCAAACAGCATTTCTCTTGGGATTTCTTGAGGATATCATGTAAATAAGGAATTTGTCCCTGCCCAGCAGCTGCGATTATACACATAATGGTCCTTGAATTTATATAGCATGTTACTTCTGAGCTCAAAGCACTTAACACACATGGGCACATCATTAACACTCAAAATCACAGAATGTGGAAAAAAAAAGATGTGAAAACTGGAAGACACTAAGAGAATCACCTGCTTCAACTTGTCCACAGACAAAAATACGCAACACTACTGCGTTGGGTCCTTTACTCGCTCCATAAATGTGAGACAGAAGTGAGACTTTAAATGATGGCAGAGATCTCATTTTTCTCATCATCTCTACCTTAATTATCTCTAAAAGCCTCAACAGCATCTAGCTTAAGCCTGGATACAAGAGAGATAGGAATGAATCTTGTGATCCACTGGTCATTAGAAATATACAGCTGAATTATTGAAAAACTAAATAAATAAAGGCGATATTATCTCTCCAGAATTCTAAATTATGCCCAAATACTCACAAAAAGTTCAGAGATGTGACAGGAAATTAGGTGAGGACACTCCATGTTTCATTGATAGTCCAACTAGATACGCTGTTTTTTATTTTAAACATTTTATAACATATACCATGACATTATTTCTTGAGAAAATTCTCTAGTGTTTAAAAGACAATTAGAAAAATTCTCATAAGATCTCTGATAGGTTATCATCAATCTGGTCCTTGACAAAATGTGAGACAAACAATGCCCCGAAGTACTATGCTGGATTGAGGCTACATGAGGCAAGAATATGACATAGAAGTAAAGACTGATCAAATGTCTGTGATGTTTTGGTTTCTATCCATTAACTTTTCATAAGCATTCACATAGAATCTTGTTTAAATCATCCTTGTACTGGACAAAAAACTAAAATTATGCATTACTTCTGAATATATTTGAGCAGAGTAAATTCATAGTAGACATAAATCATTATACATATAAGAGTGTACATACCAAAGTGTAAAGTTCAAAATATTGGAGAATAAACAATATAAACTAGATTAAAAGAGGGAAAAATTGAATAGAATTTATTGAAGTTGAAATCAATGTAAGACATTATTAGAAGTTTGAAACAATTAGATATCACTAGACACCAGAGGCTCAGAGGAAGAAACTGGCATATTTGGGTGAGCTAGCATAGTGGTTAA